>NC_092866.1:7619306-7726936 GCF_032062135.1 Pyxicephalus adspersus | reverse complement strand
TCCTCTCTCTCCTCTATCCTCTCTCTCCTCTATCCTCTCTCTCCTCTATCCTCTCTCTCCTCCCTCCCCTCTCTCCTCCCTCCCCTCTCTCCTCTCTCTCCTCTATCCTCTCTCTCCTCTATCCTCTCTCTCCTCCATCCTCTCTCTCCTCCCTCCCCTCTCTCCTCCCTCCCCTCTCTCCTCTCTCTCCTCTATCCTCTCTCTCCTCTATCCTCTCTCTCCTCTATCCTCTCTCTCCTCCCTCTCCTCTCTCTCCTCTATCCTCTCTCCTCTCTCTCCTCTATCCTCTCTCTCCTCTATCCTCTCTCTCTCACCTCTTACTCTCCCCTCTCTCCTCTCTCTCTCTCCCCTCTCTTCTCTTCTCGGCTTCTCTTTCCAATGTTTTATGGAGCCCCTCTCTCTCAAATCTTTCTTGTTTTATGTAGAGTTCTCTCTCTCTTACCTTTTCTCTCTTTTTTCCTTTTCTCTCTCTTTTTTTTCTCATTCCATTTTTCAAATGTTAGTTGGTTTGGTAATTATTATGGAGTCTTCCCTCTAGGGGTACATCACACACAACATTTTCAGCCTTGGCAGCACTATACCCAGTGCTTTTTGAGCCCCACCATTCTTAAGGCACTTGGGGCTTCTCAGGCAGGTGTAACACCCGATGTAAAGTGTTGGCCAGGGGACTCTCATTCCCTTTTCCCAGCCAACCTCCAGAGGCCTAATTAGTTAGAAACACTCCAACCTGAGAATTCACTTCCTTCAGGACCATATCCACATGTACGTTCTATAGTGCTGTGTATTCTCTTATAATTTGAATATTATTAATTTGAAAAAAAAAGCCAATTTAAACTTCCAATGTGTGCACCTTAAACCTCACCTAAGCAAATAAAAAACCCACAATATGGACGCCACAGCCACAATAACTGTCAACCAGTTGACAACAGCTTGGCTCAAAATACAAATTGTGTGTGAATATGCAATTTATAAGATGTCACTGGCAGTGATAGATTTGTTCAGCAAAGAGACGGCTCATAAATTTTATTCGCACTGAGCCTCGATGATACTCGTGACTTGTCTGCCCTTGGTCTGTAGGAATCTATGAGCGTTGGGTTAAGCTCATCCATTCTATCGCATCTCGAGTTTGCAGAGGAGCTGTCCCTCCACCTCACTTCGCCTCTGCATTCCGAGAGAATATTTCTTTATGAAATTGGAATGACCCAGGTAAGTATTATCACTAATAACTTCTCCCCAGTGTGGCGACCCCATCACCTGCCCTGTCTGCGAATCCGCCCGCTGCTGCCGCCTGCCAATGCTGAAGATAGACAGGAGGTTAGAAGAAATTGGATAGCTATATTATAGGACGCTGATAGGATGTCAATGCTCAGACTTTTACTGCATGATGATTACTGCAATTTTTTACATTTTTTTAGAGAAACCTGTACACCTTCTTTGTGTAGTTTGCTGGTAAATAAATATCAGTATATGTTAGCCTTTTTATGTGGTTTGGCTAGTTGTGCAACTAGAGGCTAGATGTCAGAAAGTTGCATTCAACAGCCTTACTAAACATGTTCTAAGATTAAAAATAAATTACAGATCAGATATCTGATTAAAGCACAAATTGAAAGTAAGGCTTGGGAACACACGTGCAATATTTGTCATTATGAAGGATCCTTTACAATGCCTTCCAACGACAAAAAACTGCACAATGCTTGAATGAGCGATGTAAATACAGCACCGTTCTGCGCTATGAGCTCTCTCGCCTTCACTTTTATTAAGATCGTCGTCCGTGGATCCGCCAGGGTGGTCGTCGAAACGACGGACGACGAGCGCTGTACACACGCCAGATTCTCGTCTGATATCAACCCTAAGATGATTATCAGACGAGAATCATCCGACTTGTTTACGTAGACTTAGATGGTGGGCTAGCACAATGAGCTAGTCGGGCTTTTCTACTTTGGACAGTGCTGGGACGTTTCTGACAAAAGCAGAGATCCTACGGATAAACCCTTAAGTGTACTGAAGCCTGGTCAACAATGTGTGATGCGATTTAGTGGCCGAACTGTAAAGAGTACCTGTCTTGAAGAAAAAAGGGAGGTCACTAATCTTACTTTGATGTCTCGAATAGGTGTTGGATTCAAAGACTTGCAGATCTTTTTGGTGGAGAGCACTATTCACAGCATACACATTACATATGGCTTTCCACTTCCAATCTAGTATCACATAGTAGCACACAGCTGCTGGCATCCCTTGGAACATTGGCACCAACACAAATAAGGTGGCTACTCTTCTGATTAGGCTTGGTCATTAAAGGTATAGCAAAATGCCAAGCTCCCTGCTACAATTTGCAGTCCTTCTGTGCGTTTTGTGACCTCTGACTATCATGTACTGTGTCCCCCTGCTTGTTACTGCCTATGCCCTGACCTTTGTCCTGTTCCTAATTGACCATTCCTGTCATTTCAGGAACCTCACCACTACCATTGGGGTGTCCCAGTTCCCATAACCTGGGTGTCCTTCTATGTGGCAATAGTTTGTTAATGGCCATTTTCTGTATCATTATATGAAGCCAACTCTATACAGATTTGGCCTACACGAAGCCCCAACCTCAACCCTGCTAAACTATTTGTGAACAATTGCATGGGAACAATAGTTGCAAGCCAGTCCTCTCACACACCATCAGCACCCATTCTTGTGACTAAATGAGCACAAATTCTCAAACACAACAAGGCAAAGCCTTCTCAGTAGTGCGGAGACTGGTAAATCCAAAATATAGAGGGCATTTCCTATTCATAATAATCCCTGCGTTTTTGTAATGAAATATCATTTTTTTCTTTTGAAATTGCTGTCAAGGTGAGTATAGAAGCATTGGAAGTGGCCCTGAATTGGCTAAAGGGACTCTTAAGACAGTGTTTCTCAACCAGGGTTCCTCCAGAGATTACTTGGGGTTCCTTGAGCAATGAGCAGTTTCTGCCCCTTGGGTCAGACTAAGGGACACCATCTTTGGCTACCTGTAAGGGTGACATTCTTCCCAATGGCCAGCAATGTAAGAGGCATTCTTCCTAATGCCCACCACACTAATTTCCTTTGAGTTGTGGATATAGTAATTAAAGAAGGGGTTCCATGAAGATCTCAAAGTTATTTCAAGGGTGCCCCCATGTTAAAAAAGTCAGGAAACACTGCATTAGGGGATCATTCACACACGCATTTGCACTCATGATTTCATTGCTTTCATTAATTTCAGTTTTAAGAACATAAAGGAATTGATTGACCAGTGATTTGCAGTCAATAAACCTCCCTAAAACCATATGAGGTAGCCCTTTGGGCAGCACCTTTTTGCTTGTTTTAGTTTTTGCACATGCTTACATGTCCATGCGCTGAAAAGTATAGAAAACAGCTATTAGTTTTATTTCTAGATAAATAAAAGTTTACAAAATTCTAATAATCTCAATTCTGTGATACACTTAATTCTGTATTTTGTTTTACCATGTTCATTTATATTCAGGGATTTACCATCCAGCTATGAAATGGACCTCCACATTGAAATTGCATTGACATTTTACTTTTTGATGCATTTAAACAACATTTTTCATAATCCTGATCCTCTCTTCCTTTCATTCAACATTCTGAGGGATTAAAACGGTATTAAAATTCACATCGAAGCACTTATCATTCTGAAAACTTTAATTTACATTATGTACGTTAAGTAAAATTGCTATTATGTTGCCATTATGTTAATGTAGCGGTAAATGCAACTCTTGGAATGGCTTTTATTGTAAGACTGCACCTTGTTTTAATTAATTTAGTTCCTGTTTTAATTAGACTTTCAATTCCACTGATGTTTTAAACAAAACCCTCCTTTTATTGCCAAGGCTTTTAAAGCTGTATCATTTGATTAATATTTAAATTGCTGTCACATAAATTGCTTCGAGACATAGAACTCAGAAATCCCTTTGCAGAGGGACGAGCAGGTCTTAAGGAATAACTCCAGCTTGTGCCGGGCAATATAAATGGGAAATATAGCTGGTTGAAATATCATTGCTTGCTAAGGGAATCAAAGTTAGCGGTTTTAAGGATAAAATATATTCAACACAAGTTATCAAACTGCAAAGGTGCTTAAGGCATCTTTGAGTGAACCTTTTATTGGTACCAGTTTTCATGGATACATTTCTGAAGTTTCAAGATAATGCAACAATATATTTGTATTATTAAAACAGAACTAAACCCCGCAATACTCGCCTGTCCCCGTTCCTTGGCAGGGCGCCGCTTTATTCTTCTTCAACGATCTTCGGCCAACTCAATTGGCCAGACCGGGATAACATAACTGTGCAGAGTTCATTCTTTCCCAGCATGCCAGGGAAAGTCGGGATATCCTGGCACCAAAGCTGATGCTGCGCATGTGCAACACGGCTTTTTGCTAAATACCTGGAGCAATCAGGCAGATAGGATGGTTATTTGCAGAAGAGGTATCTCTTGTCCCTTTTTGCAATGGCCTGACTGATCATGGAAACTTAAAAGTGGAACTCTAGTTCCTCTTTAAAGCTGTAGCTTTTATCATCAAAAAGCTGTCCTTAAGCTCCAGTGAAGAGATGTTGTTGAGACTATGCCATCGGTCTGCTGCAGGTAGAATAAAACATTTTCTCCTCCCCTGTGATCTGAAAGCGACATTGCAACTTCGTTGCAAGTCTTAAAGCAGAACTAAGGTGCCTCCATCTTTTTCCTTTGTTTTTTGATGCAATCTTTGTCTATTTTGATTGGCAAGCCTGGATGACATAACTCCCACACAGGCTTGTAGGAATTTATTTAGTGCCAACAAGGGCAGGGGAAGTTGTGATTGCTGGACAACCTGGCATGAGCAGCTCACTTTTTTGATAGTTCCATTGAGCGATCATGCAGGTAAGAGTGATTATTGCAGAAAGGGACATCCCTGAGCATTTTTTGCATCCAAATTTTTGGAATTTCAAAAGGGTTTTACTTTTGAAAAGTGGAACCCTAGTTCCCTAATCTCTAGGTGAATAATAACCCATCCCCTTTAACGTATCATGCACATTTTTTTTTGTTAGCTTTTGAAGCATCTAGGTCTATTGCTAGCATAATTTCCATATACAGGGACTGTAATACAGATCTGTATTTCCCCTATATTGCCTTGCTTGGGCGTCACTACTGCTGTGTCTTCTTCTGGATCCCTAAAGGATCCTGCAACTGGATAACCAATAGGAAGTGCCCATGTCACACAACAATTGACATGGATATCCTGAGAATAATCCCTCCTCCTGTAAACAAAAGAACCTTCTTTGTTCTTTTGGAGAGACAAATCGATTAGGTCATTTCTAGGGTATTGTGATCCCTATAAAAGAAATGAAGTACCTGTTAGTAGTATACATAAACATTTCTTGCCTGCACTTAATGGGCCTGTTATATTAAAGCTCTCCAAGGCTGGAGAGAATACACTTTCATCAGTGAAGCTGGGTGATCCAGCAAACCTGGAATGGATTTCCTATTTGTTAGCAAATGTTTCCAATCCTGTACCAGATCCATTCCAGGTTTTCTAAATCACCCAGCTTTACTGATAAATGTGTATCCTCCTCAGTCTTGGAGAGCTTTATAAAATCAGGGCCATTATGAGAAAAAATATGATACTAGGTCCCTTGTACTGTACAGTTAATGTATGCTAAAATGAACAGTCTATAATAATATTATTCTATTGCATATCAGTTACAGCTTTCATCAGTTTATTAACCCCAAAATGCCAGTAGAAATACATGCATTGTTTTTGAGCTCTACCTTCATAAAAAATGTTTTTACAATAGTCAGCAATGTTGCAAGTTGTTAACCTAAAAGTCAGTGAGAAGCAAATGCAATACAAAATAAGACACATTTGGGGAAAAGGAAATGTAGAGTGCAGATGCTGTCCTATTTTCACCCTGTCCTAGTTTTCTTTTTTACATTCCTGCTGCATACTTCTGATGTTACATGATGCACTAACTGAAGGTTGAAGTTTCCATTAAAGGGACAATCCTCTTACAAATTTTATCTACCTGTTTTCAACCTGCCACATGGTGGCTCCAATGTACATTATGCAGGCTTGGCCCGCTGTTATCATCATCAGAAAACTCAACCTAGGAGATGCCATGCAATCATCGCCGGAGTCCTTGTAGACAGAAATGCGCTACAAAGAGGATGCAGAAAGTCCACATCACCAAGGATGAAATAAGCTGTAAACTATTTATTTAAAAATAGAAAATCAGTACACTTAGGTATTGTTTTGGGATCTTTAAAGAATAAAAAATACAGTTTGAAACCATACATTTTTATTTCACAAAACACAAATTCATGATTAATATTACAATATGAAATTGATCACTTTTGATCACATATAAAATATGATACCTTGTATTTTTAGCACTGAGTAATCTCCATCTGTAAACTGATGAAGCAGTTTATCCGTGAATTAATAAAAAGGAAAAAATCCTAAAAGCCTTTGTAAAAATGTGAGACTGAGAATGTATACAAATGTGTATGCGGATATGATGGATAGTATATGTTATGTTAAAAAAAAAAATCTCATTAGGTGGAGACCCATGTGATTAATTGGCAGCTGGCACCTTGCCAGTCACTCGCGCCACAGAGTTGGCTTTTAAAGAATTGGCATCTCTATGGGGCTGCTGCTGGTAGAAGGGACTTTTAGCGTCTAGCCCGAGGCAGTCGTTCACTGGCATGAGGAAGCGGCGTCCACAATGCAACTGCATTGCCTTTTAAAAAAAGCACAACACTCACATGTTCTTCTTGGCATTGGATACCTTGAGCTTGAGTTGGGGAAAAGGCACAATTACTGGCAAATCTCATTACCATCTGGTTTTGTATATCAGATTTGTTTGAATATTTATTACATTTCCAGACCAGAACAAGACCTTGTCAGACCACCTTTGCCAGTCTCTCCAGTCTTGAATCAGCTTTGTATCCACCGGCCATCATAACCCGCAGATTAAGTATAACGTGACCCGATTTTCCCAATAATTGGACTTCATTAAGCTGTCTCACATCAAATATTCTTTTTTTTTTTATCAATAAGCCCCATTGTCATCTCACAGTTCAGCGACGAGTCAACTCGATAGAGCCGCACAGTTGTGGCAGAAAGTTGACATTTCCAAATGTCAGGAGGTAACTCGCACCGCTAACATTTCTTGTGCATCTTATGAAACTTTCACTTTGATGTATTGAATTCTGCAAGGAAGACCAGTTGACTTTTGCCATCTGTTGTTTTTTGTCTCTGCTTCAAAGAGCTCGTAAAGCCACTGCTTGTACTTAATATAGAAGGATGCTAAGCTAAATGATGTGGTTGATGCCATCTGTCTGCCATTTTGTTCTCAAAGAGCCATGCTGATTGCTTTGTTGTGTGTAGTGATATATGGCTGATTGTCATTACAGCTAAATCTACCCCACAGCCTGCAAGATATGAAGAATAATATAATCCTAATCCGAAAACTCTCAGTTGACAAATGTGCAAAGTTTTCACTATTGCATCTGTAGTCAGTGCAGTGATTTGCTGAGCTTTGTGACCAAACATAGCATTTCCATAATATATAATTGTAAATGGTTGGATCCTTTGCCCGTAATGTTCATTTATTGGGTATATGTATGTTTATAGCAATTTATATTTAGTTTCTTCTTGCCTCTAGGGAAGAAGTAGGGTCCTTGTTTAGCACTGCAGGTTATATCTTTGCAGTGCACACCTGTCCTAATTAGAAGTACCTAAATAGACTGCTGGACCTTCAGTCACCGCTTGAGCCCTATTATGCTCCTGTCCTGAATTACTCCTGCAAATTGTTCAGATTTTGTTTGTTGCACACGGTGGCTCAGAGGTCAGCACTTTGGCCTTTGCAGCGCTAGGTCCCAGGTTCGCAGGTGGAGTTTGCAGGTTCTCCCTGTGTTTGTTTGGGTTTCCTCCGGGTGCCCCTGTTTCCTCCCACATTCCAAAAACATGCAGTTAGGTTGATTGGCTTCCCCTCAAATTGACCTTGGACTGTACTAATGACATATGAATATGGTAGGGACATTAGATTGTGAGCTCCTTTGATGGACAGCTAGTGATATGACTATGGACTTTGTAAGTGCTGCGTAATATGTTGGCGCTATATAAATACTGTGTAATAATAATAATTATTATTTTACCCTCTGTCTGGATCCTGTTTACTATTAAGGACTGAGCTGACTATTAGATTAGTTTCTACTTCTAGTTCCAACCATATGTGAATACATGAACCATTACAGCATCTATCCTGCCTGTTAATGGGCTATCTCCATTGATGACACAGTAGATCCAACAAATGATTGTTCACCTAAAATCCATATAGCTCTTATGAGTGGGGGACCCCCCTGACAAGTCATGTTGGAAAGTCATGGTAGGGAAAGAATTTTGCATTATTCAATAAATATTGGTGGGACTTTAAAGAATAAACGCTGGGCTGGATGTGTTACGCACATTTCAAAATTCAGTATTTTCCCTAAAAAGATTTTTTAAGCTGGGTGGGAGAAAACTGTGGGTGGGTGGTTACTGAAAAATGCCGGGTGGTGCGGCCAGCTAAAAGGAGCTGGAGAGAACGCTGCTCTTAGCCTGACACATACTGAAAACATGGCTCTGCTATTATCCTGGCTCAATCATGTTTGCTATGACATACCACACACCTTCTTCATAATAAAAACAATTGCCTTCTTCTCCCAGTAATATCAGAGCAGCCCAGGGGATTGGAGAAGAAGATGGCTGATCACGTTTACTCCTTTCCCGTCATCCTATCGGTTCTTGTTCATTGCTTTGTGATGGGAGCTACTTGTGTAAGAGGGAGGGTGCAATGTTAATAAAAATCTCAGGGATCTCTCTTTCTCTTACATGCAAGGAGAACATGAAACGTCTTGTCACGCAGGCCGTGCCTGAGCTTGTTCAGTGATGCCAGATTGGCAGTCCAAATTATTACAGGTTAATTAAACATGACTTATGTGTTTGCTGCATCAGAACCGGCAACCAAGCATCTATAGAAACAGGAACATTCAAACATTCTGTTATGTTTACTGGTAGAGGTGCTTTTGTTCTGCAGCAGACACAGAGAATGGTCCCTTGGGGATGGCTGTTTTAATCCTACATTAAAAGTTTACAAGATATGAATTTATTTTAATTATGTTGGGTTTCTATTATGTGTATATTATATTTGTTTGACATGTAAACATTTAATACAAGGTCATTATTCTCCCCAGAAAATGTTTTAAACTAGATGGGAAAAAGCTGTAGGTGGGTGGTGGCCCCAGAGACCCAACTCCTCACTAACTACCCAAAAACAGCCGGGTGGGTACTGAAAAGTGCTGGGTAGTGCGCCCATCCAAAAGAACATTGTAGGTGCATCCTGGATATTCAGTATGCACTGCTTGTTTGTCTTCCAAGAATGTCATTCAACAACTGTATGCTGATCTCGCCTCTTATTTTTTTCATATCACTTTTGCACCCTTTCTCTAGCTTTTAGACATAGGAAAGCCCTTGAAATATCTTTCAGAACTTGGGAAACCCCTGCTATATTTACGATATTCACAGCTTACATTATATTCAAATGGTGATCAGTAAGAAGAATTCCTTTTACATTGCTGGTCATTGGGAAATATGTCACCCTTACAGATAGCTACAAAGATCATTGGTGTCTGTTAAACTTCCCTGAAAGGCACAAATTGCTCATTGTTTAAGGAACCCCTAGCAATCTGTGTAAAAACCCCGGTTGGGAAACACCACTGTAAGATATATTCACCTTGATAACCACCTGAAATCTCCCAAAGGGGATACTTGGCTGATCCAAAATTGGAAAAAATGTCTGAGGCTTACCAGGTGTAAATGGTTTTTTGTTGTACTATGTCTGTATTTTATTGTATGTATATATACTGGAATGTTTATGATCAGATTATCCTATTTATCTTTCTTCCCTAGATCTGTTCCTTACAACCATATCATCCAACAAAGACATTCAGTTTGAGACTTGGGAGAACCAGGTAAGAAAAACACTGAAATAATTTTCTTAAGACGAACCTAATAATAACTTACGTATAAATTATTATTATTAATATTTATATAGTGCCAACATTAAACAGCACTTTATAAAGTCTATAGTCATGTCACTGGCTGTCCCTCAAAGAAGCTCACAATCTAATGTCCCTACCATAGTCATATGTCTGTAATACAGTCTTTTGGGTGGGAAGCCAATCAATCTAACTGCATGTTTTTGGAATGTGGGAGGAAAACGGAGTACCCGGAGCAAACTCACACAAACACCGGGAAAACCTACAAACTCCATGCAGATAGTGCCAGGACCTGATATTCAAACCTGGGACCTAGCGCTGCAAAGGCCAGAGTGTTATCCACTGAGCCACCGTGCAGCTAAAGTTATATATTGTGTTTAGAGGTTAAGTGGAACATTCAAACCTCAGCGCTCTTTGTCGGCAGCGCAGAGTAGCTATCCCAACCCTGAGCACAAGGTTCCCTATGCACACTTATATTGCAAAGAAGAGCAGGTTTTTCCTATAAGGTCTTTTACCTTACCTGATTATTGTGCTCATTGAGTCAGCCTCTGGTAGCCATTAGACTGCAAAGTCTTAGTCTAATGCACATCTGCTTGAAATGGAAAGTGCAGGGAAAACAATGAAAATAGTACAATGGCCATCTGACTGCATCTATTTCTGGGCTTTATAGTCAGCCTTTTACTTTACTAGCAAGTATTATAGTATTGATATAATTTATATTTATTTCAGCTTTTGAGCCATCCATGTCCACGTGATATTTAAGGGATTTGCACCTTTAGCTGCATACAAATTATGGCTGGGGTGAATTCTTTCCATTGGTAACACATTAAAAAAATAATAAATTGAACTTAATTGCTTCTAATGTAGATTTGCGTGACTTCCTTTTGAAAGCTATCACTCTGCCCTAATGCGAACATTTTACTAGGCCCTGCTGAGCTGTCAGCTGCTAAGCAGAGGACGGGGCATTCCATTTTGCCGGAATGCCGATATATATAAGCATCAGAAGCATCTCTCCTTTGCAGGCTCCCGATACGTTTAATATTCCTCTACATGTTTTTTTCATCGCTGACCCTCTTCATCTTTTTACACTAATGGCAACATGTTTCCCTGTAGAGACTTTTTCTGATTGCATTCACATTAATCAGGGCTAGGTAAAGAGGAACACATTGAGATGTGTAAAACTCAAGTGAGCCTGATTATATAACCCTTTTATTGCTGCTAGACAGCTTAATCTCTCCATCAAAGAGATGTTTTTCTTGCCAAAGAGCCCTAGGAGGCATTGCGGTAAAAGGAGGCTATTGATACAAAACTGGGAGCGGAGTACATTAAATAGTTTATTTAAAGAAAACCTGTTTTGAAAGAATTATGGAGGCCTCCAATTCTGACCTTCCCTAGAGATGTGGGTTGCCTGGCCTTCTCTGGCTATTATATTCTCTGAGCAGAAGTCAGAACTGCTGAGTTAAATAATTTTTCATGGGTCCTTAATTTGAATTGAAGAAAAGAGGTCACAGGCAGCTGGCATTTTCAGAAAGTGTTGTTAGGAGATTCTTATCTAGCCAGCGATTCCTTGCTGTGCGCCACCACTGTATAACATCCTGTTTATTCTGTTGTAGCAGCATCACTAACTTCCCTTTAGCTGTGCAGCCTGTGATGTAACTTTTTGGTATCCCCAGCACATACTCCGGGGCTGTGCACAACTAAAGGGGATTTCAGGAATAGATTGGTCCCTGGCTTCATCCTGCACTGCCATAGCCTGATAGGACTTTATAGCCTCTCAGCTTGCAGTAACCAGTTGCCTGTTGTAGTGTTAAGCTGGGCCGACCTGATGCTGGTGTGTTATTCATATTCAGTTGTCAACCTTGCATGACGGTGGTTATAATTTCAAATACATAAGTGAGGTTCAGAACTACGCAAAAACCCTTCCACATAAATTTGACAGTTCATAGTACCATAAAGGATGAATAATACTATTGGACGTTGTGAAAAAATATTAGTCTTAGAGCCCAACGCATTTCACCTGCTTAGGCTTCGGTGAGATTTTACGTGTAATTTTATTTTGGAAATGTCCTTGATTGGAAGGTATTTTCAAAGGGAGAAGGTGTGCTATCCCTAATATGGGTATGCTATTGGAAACGTTTTGCTGTTAGCTGCTGGAATGGTAATGGTAACCTCCATGATTTTCATATGAGAACGACCCTTTAAAGGTCAGTATTGCACATTAACCAATCCCAGTTAAAAAAAAAATATTTTCTGAAGGTGCGTTTATGCTGTTTTCTAGCCACACAAAACACCTTTGTTCCAGTTTTCTTCTTCGGATTCGTTGCAGTTGTTTCCTACAAGAACCACAGTTTGAGACTAAGATGTACGACCTCCTAAAAACTCCTTATCACCTTACTCACTCTGTACTATAGAGAAAACACATGTTTGAGATGCAGTGTTTTTGACTCTGTTTTATTATTATCTGTTTTATTTATTATTTGATTATTATTAAACAGGATTTATATAGCACCAACATATTATACAGCGCTGTACATTAAATAGGGGTTGCAAATGACAGACAGATACAGACAGTGACACAGGAGGAGGAGAGGAGGAGACCCTTCCCGGAAGAGTTTCTTTATTATCAGAATTGTCCTTATTAATGCATTCTTTAATATTATAATCATAATATAATTCTTTGTTTTTTGTTACAGGGAGGCAATTTCTCCGGATTCACATCCATCGTCACAAAGCCTAAAGATGCCATAGTGGTCGGACAATCCGTCTTTGCTGATTTTGGTATGTTGATAGTCGATTCCTTGTGTGAACCGTGATGCCCAGACCTATTTGAGTCAATTGGCCTGATTTATTAAAGCACTCCAAGCCTGGAGAGGATACACTTTCATCAGTGAAGCTGGGTGATCCAGCAAACCTGGGATGGAAGTTGTTTGCTTGCAAATGTTTTGAGTTTTGGACTAGATCTAATCCGGGTTTGCTGGATCACCCAGCTTCACTGATGAAAGTGTAATCTCTCGGGCATTTAATGCTATATTTATATTTATACTTATTTATACTTATACTATTTATACAAGGAAACATTGCAAGTGTGCTAAAGAATGTTCACACTGATCTGAGAACCCCTGATGACGAGAGAAATTCCTAAGCACACACTGTGGTTTGTTGATGATTCTCGCATGCAGAACTTCTGAGATTAAAATCATTCTAATAAATAAAGTATAACCAGAGGGAGAGGAAGGTACACAGCACAGACTTTACAGAATCCACACTCCATGATCGTATGAGGTGCCCAGGACATGGCTGCAGATTAGAATTAAAATGAGGGTAAATAAGTGAGTAATAAGTTACTTTGCTGCATTTCTCTGATGTTAGAACTTCTGATAATACAAGGTACTTTCCAAATATGTAGGAGTGTGCAATTTTTTCCTTTTCCTGCCATGAAGCAGTGTTCATACCTGGGAGGCCAATCTCCAAGACCAAACACCAGGTTGGGCATCTGTATTTGAGCCTTTTTCAATCTGTTGTATTGTAGCAGTCAGTCTGGGTGAAGGAAAGGCAGCTAATCAATGTGCTGTATGGAAATGTGGCGACATAAAGCATTCTAAAAAGAAAAGAGAGGAGAAGGAATACCTATTAGCCAACTACTTCTCTTTCACTGTCCAGTTAGCAGCCTGTGGAGATGACACCACTGCATTCCTTCACTGTAACAGAAAATGTGTTGTCACCCACCAGTCTGTGCTTTATCATAAGGCTGCATACACATATGCAGTAATCGTGAAAGATCCTTTTCAATGAAAAACGACCTCATCATATCAACCTAAAACATTGTAAAAGAATTACAGGTTCCCTATCGCAGCTTTTTTCTTTCTTTGCTGCTTTTAAGAGTTCTGCAGTAAGAAAAACAAATTTTGCTTTTAAAAGCATCACCATACAGGAAAAGAAAGGTTTGCAAAGGGCCTGAGGTGTTTTTTCAGTAGGGTGAAAGTGTCAGAGGATTGGCGGAGACTTTCTCGCCTCGCCGCTCTACGTTTCCTTCTATAAAAATGGGTTTTTCTTTCTTTATTGCTGCCCTCAAGTTGTTATGAAGCCGAATGACTTATAAGAAACAATTCTGGAGTGGATGCCAGCTCTCTCTTGTTTTAATCTGAACCCTGACAAGTATGACGGGAACATAGCTGAGGTCACCGGCGCTGATAGATTGTGTGCGTTATTAAGTGCAGCCTCCGCTTTATTGCTGCACATGATGAAGTTCTTGTAAGCCGTTCTTTCTGTAACGCAGGAAAGGAAAAAAAAATCAATGTTTGGTGAGCCAGCCCTCCTGATTTCATCTCGCCAGGTCTGCTCACCCTTTACTCCCGGGCGTATTTAGAAAGGCACAGTTAAAGAAAGCCTGTCACAACTGGGAAATCCAAAGTATATAAAAATGTATAAGCAGAGATTACCTTCAGTGCAACCCTAAGTCACAAACATTGATGGAGACATGTAGGCAGCTGAGTCCCTTCAGACCTGCCATGTCAATCCGCACGGCTGACGGCTCCCAGGCCCATGGCAGACCGCTGCTTGGAGAGGCAAATCACACCACGGTAAACAAGTTTTGCACGCAGCCACAGGCACAGTGCAGATCTTCAGGCCACAACTGCACGACCAAACCCATCATGTTGCTTTTACTATTTTGTTCATCCATCCACAAAAATTAATATTAATAAACTGTCACAGACAGTGACATAGGAGAAGGGGAGGACCCTGCCCTGAAGAGCTTACAATCTAGGAGGTGGGGGAAATATCACACAATAGTAGAGGGGATAAAGATTGGTGGGAAGTAGTGATGGTTTAAGAGACAGAAGAAGGTGTAGGTGAGTTTAAAAAGATGTGTTTTGAGGGCTCTTTTAAATGAGCAGAAAGTAGGAGTAAGCCGAAAAGGATAAGGAGGACCATTCCGGAGAGTCGGACAGCTCTAGAAAAGTCTTGGAGCCATGATGAGGTTATGAGTGAGGAAGGCATTAGTAGGTCATTGGACGAGCGAAGAGAGCGGCCAGGGGAGTATTTTTCTATCAGGTCAGAAAGGTAAGTGGGACAAGAACTGTGGAGGGATTTTAAGGCAAAGCCTGAATTTAATTCTAATGTGAAATGGAAGCCAATGAAGAGGACTACAAACAGGCAGCAGAAATGGAGAGGTAGGAAGGATGGATGAGTCTGGCTGCAGCATTCATAATAGATATCAATATACGGGGACGTCCATACACACCCTAGATTTTTGCACTACACAAGCACAGCTGTTTGTGTTGTGTGATAATCACACAACTGTGTATACATAATGTGTATACATAACCTGTTGATAACACAAGAGTTGACCATAACAGGAGAAGCAGCAGACTGATGAGCTCTGCTCCCATTACACTTTCCTGTCACCTCATGTTTCTGGTAAGCACCAGATCACTGCAGCACTGATTTCTTGTGCGGCTTCTTTCTCTTCCAGTCTAAACTTTGCCACTGTAGGTTGCTGTTCGATCAAAATGCAGGCACTTACACTGTTGGCATTTACAGCTAAATTTTATGCAGATGTAAAACAAACAGGGCAGCTGTGTAATCAATAAAACATAACTAAATGTATTTTTTGTAAAACCAAGCGGTGATGGTATTTGAATTTGACTTGGTATTAGCCTCCTGCAGAAATGGAAGCAGTACAAGGAGCCGATGCATTCATGTGCTGACATTAAAATGGAAATAAAACAAAAAAAAAAATACACACTCTTTTTTACTTCTACAGAGAAAAAAGAAGATGGAGACACTGTCCTTGTTTGGGTCCCACACCAGGACAATGGCAGATTCCAGGACGGCGTGGGACCCAAACAAGGCCGGGTTCCTCTGCCTTCTTTATTCCTTTGGCTACGTCACCTGATCTCGCACTGCACAGGCATTAGGTTGGGTGTCGTATACTGCTTTAAATGGGAAGAAAAAAGTACCTACTGCGCATGCATTTTTCCTCATTACAGGAAAAAGCCCCTTCTGCGTGAGTAGGAGCAGCCAGAAGCCTCCTTTGATACTTGACATGGTAATTCCATGAGGCTCTGCCTTTCTGCTCTGCCATGGCAATAAAGAGAGGAGAGGGGTCTTTTTTTTAATAATTCAATTTCAAAAATAAAATAATTGATTTTCACCTTACAAAGTGAGAGATGAGCACAGTCCTGTGCTGCTTTGTCTTTCACTGTCCAGCCAGGGTGGGTCCAGTGGTGGGTAGAACTATGCTGGCCATATTTGGCCATTAGTTTTTTTAATTAAAGGTGAAGTTATACAAATTTGCTTTTAATAAAACAAGTCCTGAGAACAGCCTATCCCCTGCCAGCCGAGAATGACTCATTCTGCAAAGGACTGACACCCCCACCTTCCAGCTGAAGTAAACTTGCAGTCTATGTAACTTATGCTCTTCTGACTGGAGAGCCCTGACGTAGTGTTCCAGACTTCTTCAGAGAGACCACTGCTTTATGCAGGGAGAAGGAATCTCACACTGGTTTCTGCAGAAAACAAATTTCAATTTGACACCTGGAATGTATTTTGGTACTGTAGGCTTCCTAAATATCCCACTAAAACAACTCGGTGGACAAGGTGACAAAGCTGCTTCAGGATTCCAGTGCAGAAAGAACTTTGTTGTCACTCTATTAAAAGTGTAAAAATAAAGATTCTGCTAGTAAGGTCGGTAACTATAGCATCATGTCACATTTTATGATTTCCATATGTCCACTTTGAAGCCAGTTGTGTATTGATTTCCTACCTCCATATATTTCTTTAGCTCTTTTTGCTAATGTGTGGTGAAAAAATAAAGATGTCTGCCACATTGTTTGTCGCAGTGAAGGGGGGTCAAAGACTGGTAACGTTCGCCCATGTACAAAGCATTCTTAGCCATAATAGTGTGAAAGGAAATGTTCAAATGTTAGCTGAGCCTACAATTTATATGATAAAATATGAATTTATTCACATCGTCTCCTTAATAACATTCACAATTATATTCATCAGTATGTACAGCACACATCGGAAAGTGTTTCTGCAGACTGGGAAAACCTAAAAAGTAATTATAAAGCCCACAGGTGCTGGTATTAAACGCGGAATATTTATCATTCCTGACGACAAATCCCTTAAGAAGCATTTACAAAGTCGCTGTTTTTTTTGGGGGGGGGAGTGGTCTTTTTTATTTAAGATATTTTTCAAAGCATTTATTTTGAATTGTGCCCTTAAAAAAGATCTTAGCTTCAATGTGAAATATTAAAACCATGTTAACAATTCTGCTGAGAATTTTAAATAAAGAGGCAGAGAATTCTTTAATATAGTTACCTTGGCTTGCAGGAATTGCACTGTAGGTTTCCTTCAATGTTACCCACATTTCTGAGTGCCAAAAACATTTTTGGGAGAGTGGGGAAATATTAGAAGCTCTGTAAGGTTTTTATTTCCCCATGCATGTTCTGCAAGTGTCAGGGTCTTTGCATGCAGAAAATGCGGGATAGCTCGAGGGGTGTAGTCCAAGTGACACCAGGTCTTCACTTGGACACCCTGCAAGGAGTGATGGGCCAAAATAGGGCAGAGTTTTACTACAAAAAGTACAGGTATTCTTACCTGTCTGATTGTCGTCCCATCTATCAAAATTGAGTTGCGCTTGTGCAACCCTTGGCTGCCATCCCAGCATCATCTGCGGGTGCTGGTACAGAATAAACGTCATCCTAGCCTGGCCAATTAAGATGGCCAAACAGCGAAATGCGTAAGTGAAAAGTTGTCAGCGGCAGACCAAGGACAAATGAGTATCCCCAGGATTTAGGAAATGAAGCCCTGTTAAATTTGTATTTCCTTAGACATGTTCTCTAAGTGTCAGGGTCTTCAAAGCCAGGTAGCGCAGGATCACCTGAGGCGCAGAGTCTTATAGACACTAGGTCTTCACAAAGCACCCTGCAAAGGGTGATGGGCCAGTATCCTAGTTGCTTGTGCAGCTGGGTTTTGTTGCAAAGAATACTTGGCAAATCTGGCTTCCTCAGGGGGTGTCAGTACTGCATGAACTCCCATGCAACTACATGAAACATTATGTATGGAAATGAATTAAAAAAAAAAAAAGTGGTATGGGTAGGCACAACAGCAATTGGACACCCCAGATAAGGTGAACGCTGTGACCGACAAGGAAAGAGATGGATTTGCTTGCCAAATTTTCTAGCAATCTCAATGACAACAAAAAAATGTCCATCAGGCAGGGTTTTATTACAGAAAGGTAAAGGTATTCTTATCTTCTTGATTGTCCCATCTATCATTTTTTTTTTTATATCAAAAATGTAATTCAGGTTTACTTGAAGCCAACACATTTTGGGAGGGGGTTAATAAGTCCTTCATGAGGGTTTGGAACATGCTGAGTAACTTCTATATTAGGTAACAAAAATGTACACCAGAAAAAAACTCATAAACTGTTCTCCAAGATAAGCTTTTGATGGATCAAACTGTTGCCATATCCCAAAGTAGAGAATAAATACCAAAGGCGTAAAAAAAAAACACAAATACATTAATAATGACAATCTTTATAGTTCAAACATCAGTTGCACATCATATGAATGGTTAAAAACAAATAATGTGGTCACTATGGGAAACGTGACGTATTTCGTGGGTGAAACCGCTTCCTCAGGGGATGGATATTCACATAACAGGTCAAAACAGCCAGTAGCCTGATGAATAACTCGGGAAGAACACACACAAGTGCACCAACAGTAATATCATCAGTACTGGATAATGTCAGCAGTATAGGCCCAAGCACAGTACAGCCCAGCAGTACAGCTGTAGCTTGGGCTGATCCTGCATCCACATAGATTTACAACTGACAGGCACGCCCTGGCGATTTTTGTTTTTGTTTTGTTTTGTTTTTTAAGGAAATTTCCTACTTTTTCGCTTCCTTTTTTGCCCTTTTGGTATTAAAAAATCTGCACCAATGACTGGATAAATCTA
Organism: Pyxicephalus adspersus; assembly: GCF_032062135.1. Classification (NCBI taxonomy): domain Eukaryota; kingdom Metazoa; phylum Chordata; class Amphibia; order Anura; family Pyxicephalidae; genus Pyxicephalus; species Pyxicephalus adspersus. The sequence continues at coordinate 7,707,940 of NC_092866.1, read as the reverse complement.
CTTCTTGCCCATCCTCTCCCTTGCCTCAGAGTCTAGACAGTTCCCACAGACACTACAAATTCTTGTGGAAAGCCTTTTCAGAAGACTGGACACTGGTATAGCTGCAAAAAAGGACCAATTACATGGTTCTGGAATGGAATGCCCACCAAGCTCATATACTGTGGGGTGTGATGGTCAGGTGCCAACATTTGCTTGCAAGAATTACCCCACCTGCTCCTGTTAGCCACCCTAAGCGCCACGTCTGAAAACTCTAAACATGTTCAAATTACAGCAAAGGGAAAATACCCCACTGTGTGAATAGAAGGCCTTCGTCTACAGACATTTTTATGTACAAGAAGTATAATTAATTTCCTGATAAATAAAGAGAGCAACCTTATCAAGAAATGATTATCCCGGCTGTCCACTCAGATAAATGTTATCGTGCATGATGTAATATTTCAGTAGCCAAGAAATATGGCTCTGTTACTTTTTTGGAGCAGCAGAGTTTTCCGCCATCCCCTTATCTCTTTGATAAATGGCAGGAATATAATTAGTTTACTCAAAGCAATAAAACTTATAATGATTTCCCTAAGTAAACGGAATGACACCTTGTGCGTACAGGAGCCCGGCTCTGGGGCATATACAGAAAGTATATTGATTCTGCGCTGGGGTCAATATTGTGTTTCTATATATTCTGCCACTTACATGTAGCTGCAGGGGAGTAACAGCATAATTCAATTACGTTTAATAACCCAGCACAACTGCTGCTACTTTTAACCTGTTTTGAATTGCTTTATGTTGTGCTATTACAAAACGCACCTTGTGTTTTTAAAAGCAGGCCAGGAAGTAATTTTACAGATCTATCTATCCATCTACCCATCCATCCATGGATGGTGTTTGGTGTAGGACAAGGGTGTCAAACTCTGGCCCCAGGGGCCAAATCTGGCCCCCAATGTCCTTTTTTATTTGGCCCCAAAAGGAATTCCAAGTATGAACTGCAGCTGGCCCGCCGCTACATTGAAATAGCGCCGCTACTACAATTCCCGGCATCACTCGTGTCTGTAGACCAGCGGGCTCTCTGCCTTTGCGTGGCCCCGCATTGGACTGTTCTTTAGACACAAATAATGCCGGGAATTTTAGTAGCGGCGCTATTTCAATAAAGAGGGAGTTTCAGTTTTCATAAGATTTAGCTCCGCATTGGCCGCGTCTGGCATTTCCAGCACTCCCCCTCCGCTGTACTTTACCTTGCTACTCCAAGGCATGGACTGGAATGGTTGGATGATTTTCATAGAAGAATATTGTTAATATTGTTGGCCTGTGCAAAAATGTTACCATTGGAATTTAACTTGGAAGGCAACAAATAGAGAAAGAGGCATAAGATTTTTTCTTAAATAAAATTAAAAAAAAAAATCAGGGTTCTCCCAAGGCACTTTTAGCTGGGCGCACCACCCGGCACTTTTCAGCCCTCACCCGGCTGTTTTTGGGTGGTTACCAAAGACTTTGTTCACAATACAGGGGCTGCCACCCACCTAAAATTTCTTCCCACCCGGCTTGAAAAATTTCTGAGTTGAGCACTGAAAATGTATGCCTCATTCTGTATTATAAGCTTGTTCTGGATTAAATGTGAAGCAAAACCTCTTTGTTTTCATAAAAAAAAGGTTTATATCTAATGAGAAGGAAACATTTCCTCAATTTTTTTAATAGATTTCAAGGTTGGCCCGGGATTTTGTCCAAGTTTTTAATTTTGGCCCTCTGTGTATTTGAGTTTGACACCTCTGGTGTAGGGCATCCTACTTTAGATATTGCATTTTGCAGTGGCAAATATATATATTATTTATTCTTAATATGTAAATGTAATGATTAGATAAAAATAAATTTCCTCTTAAAAAAAATTGGAATCCGGCCAGGGGTCAAGCTGCAGTTCAGTTTTTGTTGCAAGGTATACTTGGCAATCCTGTCTCCCCCTGGGGTGTCAGGACTGCATGAACTCTCATGCAATTACATAGAAAGTTATGTAGAGATGTGAATGCAAAAACAAAAGTCATGGGCCAGCACAGCAGCTATTAGATACCCCAGATAAGCTGAAGGCTGTGACCAACAAGAAAGGAGATAGATTTGCATTGTCTTATTTTCTACCAAGCTCAATGACAAAAATGATTTGTAGAACTAAAGTTCCACTTTAAAAATCTTCCATCAGGCAGGGTTTTATTACAGAAAGTGACAGGTATTCTTACCTGCCTGGTTGTTGTCCCATCTATCAAAATTGAGTTCACCATTGGTGGCCAGGATACTTGGCACGTCCTGACATCCTCTTCAGGTGCCGGTACTGAATGAACCTCATCCTAGGCTGGCCAGCTTATATGGCTGAAGAGCGAAATGCGTAAGTGAAGGGAAAAATTGTCACCGCCAGAACGGGAGCAAGTGAATATCCCTAAGGTTTAGTTCAGCTTTAGGAACAATTTAGATAACTATCCTCCTTTCACCCAGCTCAACAGCAAGGACTATGGTGGGCATTGTTGCTCTATAGCAATACCTAAAATAAAAAATCTGAAGTCATGAGCAGCTGGTCAGTGCTCCCTGCAGGTCCGACATTTAAAGTCTGATTTTCAATCTTGACTACAGAGGGCCTTTACCTTCCTCTGGTCACCTGGTTAACAAATGGACTGTAATAAAGAATGACACAGCTGCATAAAGCCTGTGATTCCTCTTTGTGAAGAATATGTTCACATTACATAAAGAACATTGGATGTCTATTATGGTGTCATTGAAATAACTGAATCCATTAGAAGATTTCTGTGAGTGCCGTAATGGAATTCGCCTTCTTAAAGCTGCATTTCCCATCCATTAACCCCATATTAGTAATGGGTACTTCCCTTCATAGCGATGTTTTCTTCTTCCATGTGCAGAGATCTGCACTTCTATTAATTTATAGAGTTAAAGCGTCTGTCTTTAAAGGGAATGTATAATATATAAATCTACTGTTTTCATTACGATAAGGTCATATGTCAGTAGGCTTTCTCTCACTGTATCTTGATGTAAACCACATCAGACAGCAGTCTTTGTGTTCCGGGTATTGAACAACCTAGACAGGGTTTACAGAGAAAAAAGAAAGAATACATCCCGGAGGTTTACAGCCCTTTTTCCAGTCTATCCATTTCCCATTTTCTTTAATATTTTATTGACTTAAAAAAAGACCACCACAGCAGTTGCATAATTGGACCTTTAAGCGGCCGCCATTCAGAAAATCCAATTGTGCCAAATATACCTTCGTACTACTGGTTTGTTTGGGTGTTCATAATGGATGTAAGCATACAATATGGTGGTAGTTTCAGTGTTCATAATGGATGTGATTATACATAGTGAAGGTAGCTCAGGTGTTTTTCCAATGGATGTAATTATATATGATAGGAGTAGTTTAGATGCTTCTACTGGGTGTAATTATATAAGATAGAAGTAGTTTATACAGGATGTTGTTATACACGATGAAGATACTTTAGGTGTTTATATTGGATGTAAATGTACAAAATGGAAGGAGTTTAGGTGTTTATATTAGATTGATGTCTAGTGATGGAGGTATTTAGGTCTTTATATTAGAGTATCTTTTAGTTTTGTTTTTATGGGACTTTCAGGGCAGCTTTTACACTCATATTGTTAAAAATACATTATTTATTACATTGAGTATACACCAATTACAAAAATTTTTTGTTTAAATATAAAATACAAATTTACATACACATTTCCATTTTTATAAAATAAACATTTGTGTCCTTTGTCTTTTACGTGTTTTGCCATCAGGCTTCTTCAGAAGGACATTTTCTTTTTGAAATTGTGCATTATCTAGATCTCATTTGTATGGACTGATGTTCTTCAAGTGTATATAATCATCCATTTCCAATAGTTTCTTAAAATGTAAATTTAAGAAGTTGTGTCTTTTTCACAGATACATTTAAGAAATAGTGTCTTTTTCACATACAAATAGCTGACAAATTGAACTTTAGAAGTCCAGTCCATCACCTCTTTAAAATGGTATTCACCATCTTGTGTTTATAGGGTAAAAAACATAAATGATACTCGGTGGTTACAAGAGAGGAGCTCAACTTTCAATGTATGCGTGTCTAACAGCAGCCTTGATGGAAACCCCTTGTTCCTCATCTCCTGCTCCGTCCTGGAGGTAGTTTAGGTCTTTAAAATGAATTACAGTGTACCAGATGAATGTAGTTTAGGTCTTAATATGGATAGAATTGTACAAGATGGAGGTAGTTTAGGTCTTGATAACCAAAGAAGTATACAAGATAGTGGTAGTATAGGGCTTTATAACAGATAGAAGTATACAAGATGGTGGTAGTATAGGGCTTTATACCAGATGTAAGTATATAATATGGTGATAGTATAGGGCGTTTATAAAAGATAGAAGTATACAAGAAGGTGGGACTTTAGGTCTTCATAATAGATAGAAGTATACAACATGAAGGCAGTTTAGGTTTTTCTAATGTAAAAAGTATACAAAATAGAGTTGGTTTAGTTCTCTATTATAAAAGTGTACAAGATGGGGATAGTTTTCGTTTAATGATTGAAAGTATGCAATATGGAGGGAGTTTAGACCTTTCTATTGATTGAATGTATACAACATGAAGATACTTTAGGTCTTTATAAAAGATGAAAATTGCATAGGTCCTCATAATAGATAGAAGTATACAACATGAAGGCAGTTTAGGTTTTTTTAATGTAAAAAGTATACAAAATAGAGATGGCTTAGTTCTCTATATTAAAAGTGTACAAGATGGAGGTAGTTAGTTTTCTTTTAATGATTGAAAGTATACATGATGGAGGTAGTTTAGACCTTTATAATGATTGAATGTATGCAACATGAATATACTTTAGGTCTTTATAAAAGATTGAAGTTGTAAAGGTCTTCATAATAGATTGAAATATTCAAGATGGAGGTAGTTTAGCTCCTTACAATGGATAGAAGTATATAAAATGGAGGTAGTTTAGGTTTTTTAATGAATTAAATATGTAAGATTGAGGTAGCTGGGGCATTTATAACGCTTGAGGGTACACAACATTTAAAATAAATGGTTCAGGTTTCTAGAATTGCATAGCGTTGTGCAAAATGGAAGTAGTTTAGGTCCTTTATAATAAATGAAGGTGAACGAGATAGAGATGGATTAAGTCCTTATAACAGTCGGAAGTACAGACGATAGAGGTAGTTGAGATGTTTAATATGGGTTCAAGAATCCAAAAAAGAATTAGTTCACCTTCTTTCTATAGATGGATGTAAACATTATAGAGGTAGTTAAGCCTTTTGTTAATTGGAAGTATTTATTATGAAGGTATTTCAGCTCTTTTGGTCTTTCCAAGCAATCCTCTCTCCTTTCTTTCTCCTTAAGCCTCCATATGTTTATCTTTACTGAAGAAAGAAGTACAAAAATACCATTAGCAGATGTATAACGCTCCCTACATTCCCAGTCTGCATACATAATTACGAGCTCCCCACGACACAGAGTTTGTTGGCAGGCAGTATGATGAAAAGCCTTGCCTCGGAGTGTATTTTACGCTCCAGATTGATGCATTACCGGCATTACAGAACAATGTAACGGAGCCGGGGGAACACAGTCTCTTTCATCCTCCCTAGACTTTGTGACATGAAATTGCCATAAATAGCTGGATGAGTGATTAAAGTGAGAAGTTGGATACTGATCTCATTGAAGGCACTCTTATATCTCCTGTTTGTCAACCACTATTTACTCGTTACATATTTGTGTTGCCATGGAGATTGGAACTCTCGTTACTCCAAGACATGTTCTTCTCCATATGGAGCTCTAAACATGTAGAGTCGGTAAATATGCACACATTGGAAAGAGCAGGTAAAGAGTTATTACCAATAACACTCCTCCAGTGTTTGTGTTATTACAGCCTCAAAGGGTGACTGCACTTTTATTGAAATTCCTGTACCCTACGTACTTCCTGTACATCCTTGGTAAATAGTAGGAGAGACCACAGATAGAGAAGTCTGAAATTCTGGCTGCTGTGGTCTGCTGAAGGTCCTTGGTATTCCATTATTACAACACAACATTGGGTGTGTTACAGACCCAGCCATAAGAAATAATCACCATCTAGGGTTTATATGCCAGGTTTTGGATGGAAATGGAATTTTGCTCAAATTTCGCCCAACACTGCCTGATTTATTAAAGCTCTTGAAGACTGGAGACTATCATGGGGGAACCTAGGTGATCCAGCAAACCTTGAATGGATGTAATTAATAAAACATTTTCTAACTAATAGCAAATTCTTTTTAGTCTTTTTTTAATTCCTGGTTTGTTGGGTTTTTCCAGGATAGTCTGCATTCTCCAGTCTTGGAGAACTGCAATAAATCAGGCCCAGTGTCTCTTCTGCACTGGCGCCCTTTATTTTTTTTCTCCAATGGAGAACCAATCCATCTGCCATCATTTTGGCCCATATGTTTAGATAAAATGGTACTGAAGGTCTTTATCTCCAACACGGCCATTTGAAGGATTTTCAATTTGAGGGTTTAGCTTTAGTCAACATGAAACTGCTTCTGGGTCCAATATACGTGATAACACTAACATACCTATTGTTTTAAGCAAAAGCATTTCTAGATACACACAATATACCTGCGTATTAAGGTTTAAAAGGTACAACACCAGAGAACATCTGATTGTCTTAAGGATACTGAAAGGAATTTTTTTCCCCTGTTGGAGTAAATTGAACCATGTTCTATGAGGGTTTTTTTGCCTTCTTCTGGATTAACTTTGTAATTCTGTTTCCAGTATTCTCCAGAATTCCAGTATTTCTTTTTTAAACTGGGTGGTAAGACGCTGTAGGTGTAGGACCAGTTTCCAGTAACGGGTGGTTTTTGAAGTGTCGGATGTTCCGCCTGGCTCAAAGGGGCTGGAGAGAACACTGTGTTTCTCTCTGTAACATTCAAGTTGTCTGGTATGTTTTTTTTTGTCTCTAGACATTGAACTCGATGGACTTGTCTTGTCTTTTTTAACTTATGTAATTCTTAACTTTATGTAATTCTGTAACTTTTAATTAAACGTGTAATGGGCTGGTATAAAAATGTGACCTCATAAACACGCCCATTAAAGTCAAATTGACAAATTCTCTTTAAAGACTATTTTTTCGACCCTCCTATACTATATCCTCTGCTGCTCTATTGGTCCTAGAATAAACACCGCATAAGCTCTAGGTTGTAGGGTGTGGCAGTTGGCCACTAAGCCCAAATTGCATTCTGGTTGGAATGACTTTCTGTCACCCACCTTGTAGCACCTAATACTACATAGTGAGGGGAAGGTGGATCTAGAAAGGAGCCTTAAAAAAAAGACTCTTAATTAGGCGAAGTGACAAAGAGCATTGAGGTTATTATGCCAGTGGTGTTGGGGCATGTGCAGCTTGGCACATCACAGATTATTTTCAATCATACCCATTCCCCAATACTTTTCCATCAAGGACAAAAAAAGAATTGAATGGTCCAAAAGCAGAAACTTTAAAGTAGAACCTTGCTTTGCTTCATATCCTGCTACACATTCACATATTAATTTTCTCTAATATTCTAGCACTCATAAAGACCTGCCTGACTGATAACATTAACAATGGACACCTTGTGCTGGATTTTTTAATTTAAAAATGTAAATGGCTGATCTGTTCACTGTCATATACGCACATAAATATCGGTTTTAAGAGACAGGCGGCACTATGCTAGGAAAGCTAAGATTGGTCACGTGGTTTATTACTCTTATTGTTCATGCATTACGTGTTTTACTGCAACCCAGATTCTCCTTCAAGAGAATCTCTAGTCAGCCCTCTTTGCTATATAACATAACTCCCATCATCTATTCTGTACAATGGCTCAGCATTGTTCCGGCACCCTTATCTCTCATTATCCACTGCAGGCTGTGTTTGAAAGCAATGAGAGTTACAATGACAGACTGCTGTAAACGATGACGTTTCTCATCACTGGGCTATTCAGCAGCTGTAATTGGCCAACATTCAAAGGTTTTTTTTTTTAATGCGTTTTTGTTCTTCAGATTGTGTGTCTCTCATGGTATCTGAGCTTTGACTCCCGTTCCTTTCATTGATGTGACCAGCTCCACACAACAACTCTGAACGGCCATCACTTTGTCAAAGACATGATTATGTATTTCCTGTCAGAGAAGATGTATTGCGCTTATTCATCACCTGTCAAGCCATCAAATTTCACAGCCAAACTCTCCGCTCTATTTAAAATCGAAATAGCTTTATTATGTCGCATATAACATTTGCAAGTAAAACATTTTCTTGTCAGGACTCAAAATATTTGAATTTTCAGTTTTCTAAGTGGCAGCAAATTTCCCTCTCTTCAAAGCTTACCTGTCAAATGGTTTTTTTAAAAATATTGGCGCCATGAAAACAGGGTATTTAAATTGACACAAAAGGACACAGCAAACACTATACTGTATTTTTTTTTTTATCCTTTTTGTTTTTATCCTTTTCCTTTCTGGTGTCCTATGTAGATGTTGTTGGCTTGGACTGCCTAGGCACCTGGGACATTAGTTCCTTACTCAATCTTGGTCAGTTTTCCCACAACATCAGTCATGGTTAAATTTTCTAGATATAAAGAGCCTGAAATGCTTACTCAAACACCAAAAGGCCAAATGTAATATTCATGGTAGGTAGTGCTAGCTGTGAAAGACTGCACATAGGAGACGGGCAGCACGGTGGCTCAGGGGTTAGCACTCCAGCCTTTGCAGCGCTAGGTTCGAATCCCAGCCAGGACACTACCTGCATGGAGTTTGCAGGTTCTCCCCGTGTCTGCGTGGGTTTCCTCCGGGTACTCCGGTTTCCTCCCACATGCCAAAAAAAACATGCAGTAAGGTTAAATGGCTTCCCCCTAAATTGACCATAGATTACATTATTGACATATGACTATAGTAGGGATATTAGATTGTGAGCTCTTTTGAGGGACAGTTAGTGACACAACTATGGACTTTGTACAGCGCTGCATAACATGATGGCGCTAAATAAATACTGTATAATAATAATGGTCAGAGACAGCTTCGGGAGTTGCAGGAGACTGGGGACATGCTTCAGGAGACGTATTACATTAGTCTGCTTGAGATCATGGTTAGTAAAGCAGAAATAAACCTGCGGGATTTACCTGCATTCTATAGCACGTGCCGTCATCTTCCTTCTCTTTTTCCTCTCATGATCCTAAACCGTCTTGATTGGCTGTGCCAGGATGACGTAACTCTCGTGCAGGCTCATGAGAGTTCATTCATTCCTTGCACATGCAAGAGAGACCAGGATTGACAGGTTTCTTTTGCAACCAATGCTGACAAGGAGTATGCACAGCCCAGCTTTCTCGCTAGGATCCTCGATCGATAAGGCAGGTAAGAGATTATTGCAGAAGGGACATCACCTGTCCCTTTCTTCAATAATGACCAGCCTGATTGAGGATTTGTTAAAATGGACCTTTATATCTCTTTAAAAAATCATTGCTTCCACATTTTTGTAGCCTTTTCAAAAAATACTTTTTTTCTCTCATCAAAATTCATTATACAAGGTCAGAAGAAAAAGAAACCTTCGACAAGAAATTGGATGAATAGCAAAGAAAATACATGATTTTGTGAAAGAAAATAAATCAAACAATTTAAAGTTAAACAATTTAACTGCGGAAGGAAGTCCAATAGTGCCCACTTCATTTCTTGGCTGGAATGTCCAGCGTCATTTAGCCTTCGAAAAGATCTGACCTCTACTTTTCACCAGACTTATTCAAAATGTCATTACATAGGGAAACATAAGAGGCTGACATCGATTGAAATTTGGGTTTACTAATTGCATTTAAAATATATGGTTTAGGATTTATTAGTGAATACAGAATTGTAATATTTCATGTTTTTTTTCTTCTGCCATAAGTGGAGCTTTAAAGCAAATCTGTATCTCTCAGGTGCTTGTACTTACATTCCATGTGGTACCCTGCTGTCTTGTGTGGTTATAGGTTCCAGGTTGGCTCTGGGTCTACATTTACACATTGCTAGCCCACATGTGACTTCAAGCCTGGCAATTGGCTGCACTTTTGCGGAATGCAGATCATTTTCAGTTGTCTTGCAGGTGAACACTGAGTAAAGGGAAGCTTAAAGTGAGCATGAGAGATGTATGGTACACAGCAAACCTAAACTAAATGTGTCACCGATCCATCCAGACCTACAGATTGGCTAATAAAGAAAGTGGGACCCTGATAAGAAGAAAACAAGAATTGTATTAAAAAAAAAAAAATAAATGTTTATGAGAGACAGTATTGGAGCAAATTAAACACCATTCATTTAGGGTTTATATCCACTTTAAATAGGTTTGGGTCTGTGCCTGCTCCCTTCAATGTTCTATGCTGGCTGACAGCACAGCTGTGGATTCCCAGAACCTCCAGGCTCCACTGTGCCTAAAGGAAAAGAATAGCACATGTAATCACTGCGTCTTTCTGAGTTCATTACGCATCACCATGTAACAGCTGAGTTCTACTATTGTATACATTCAAATATAAATTGTGCCTGTTGTACAGAGTGGAACATCCTTTAATGCATGTGTATTTATTTATTTTTTTTCAGATGGAGACGGCCAGCAGGATCATCTGCTACCAGCTTGCGAAGATGACAAGTGCCTGAAGAGTGTCATCTATCTCATGAAACATGGCTCCACTCAGGTTAATTTTTTTTATTTTTTTTTTTTATTATAAAGACATTTACACTTTTCCTATTTAAGGCATACTGACATACTTGATAGACCACCTTCCTAGCAAGGTATACTCACCCATTTATTATCATCCTCTCGGCTCTGTTAGAGCTCCATCTATCCCAGGGTAGAATCCTTTAAGGAAAAGGTGGGGAAGGTGTAGTGTGTTTGTGTATGAATGACATACCTTCTTTGTGGTTAGAGGCTTTTGGGAGTCAATGTCTTTTTGCCCTGAATGGGTGCAGCAATGCTGTAGTTTTAAATTGACATATTGGTGTAGTTTTAAATTGTCACCTAATTTATCAAGTTTCTGAAGACCAAATTTTCCTCAATTGGTCCGCTTCCCAATGGCTAACAGTAAGATTTATTTCATGATCTCATTCTGCAAAGGGAATGTCTCATTGGCTACTTTAGGAAAACGGACTGTTACAAACTCTGCCTTTTTTAGACCCTTTGAGAACAGATAGCAAAGAATAAGGTAGAGGGCATGGAAGGTAACACGCTCTGCTTGTTTTATATTTCCCCACTTGAGCAGGACTCGCCATGCTTTTAACTTGCTGGATAAACCCTGCCCTTCTCTAATCCAAATATAAACTACTTTTTATTCCCATTTGATTTGGTGATGCAACTCCTGTCCTGTCAGTGCTCTTCCAATTTGCCCTGTGGTATAAAGCTTCCTTCCCTAACAAACTTTCAAGGAATCCCACCTCTGCTTTTTCTGTTGCATCTGATGCAAAATACCTGTTGCTTCTATGTGTGAGAAAGCATATGACCTCCTCCTAGTGCATTGTTATATGATGGAGGGGTTGATGTCAATGCTATCTCAAGACTCCAGTACCAGCCAATATAGGTTATTTTAGTGGCAGCTGTGACCTAGGAAAGAGCTACAGCACCTGGCTGAATATCAATGGGTTGAAAGTCGGGGGAAACCTTACAAGCTCTCCATAAATGCAGGGAGTCTGACACCGGTTCAAACCCAAACACTTCATCCTAGGAGGAAAAGTAATATACTCCCCAATATTTCCAAGGGCTTTGGCAGAACTGCAGAGGAGTGTGCCAAAGGTAACTTGTAGCATCAGGGCTGGTTTATTCAACAGAACCTGTCCTGAATAATCAAAATGGGTCTCTTTAGAGACACTGTTGGTCAATGTGAATTGTGATGTCTGTGCCCCCCTCACCCTTACAAAACCGACATGTACTGTAAAGCAAAGAAATGAAAGCCTTTGTTGCACCAAAAGATTTTTTTTTTTATTATTAAATATATTTTAAGATTTTACGGTGGAAAAACATAGTGTAAACAAGTTTTTAACCAGTATATAAAATAATCCAGTAACATTTTAGACACGTTACATCTGTTCATAATAAAAGTAAAAAAAAAAAAAAAAAACAATACATATTTGATACACAATATCAAAATTGCAAAAATTAGATACAAACAAAATTCTCGTAACAATGGGTGTTCATTTATTAATTCTCGTTCAAGGTACTACGTAGTGTGGCAAAAACAGTTATACAATTTAGTTTTGTTAGTTATATTTAGTGTGTTAATAAAATTTTACCATGTTTCAAAGAAAACTTGAGTTTTAGATTCTTTGTGTGAGCATTAAGTGATTCTGTTTTTCGCAAAAAGTGCCAGAGTTGCCACTGGCGGACTTCCTTGTGAGTGTGTAGAATGGCCATAGGATTTAAAAGGGGGCATAATGAAAAATCCACCTTTAGATTTGTGTAAAAGGATGTTCTGTGTATCCAATCTTTTAAAATGCGCAACAGTGCTGCTTGATTGTATAAGGCCACATCTGGTACATTCAACCCACCATTTTAACCCAACAAAATAGTACGATTAGCTACTGCGTGTTTGCTGCCCCAAAAATGAACGAAATAAAAAATGTATTTGTTTTAGGTCTTGGATTGGCAAAAAAATTGGCAAAGTTTGAAATAAAAACAATAGTCTGGGGAAGGTAATCATTTTGATTAACGCTGCTCAACCCATGAAGGAGAGCGTAAAGGAAGGCCAGGTCTTAAAGTCCTTCTTCATTGATCAGATAGCTTGCGTGAAATTCAAATTGTAAAGTTTTGCAGAATTTTTGGGAGGCACCATAAGAATTTTAATCATAATGCAAGCAGCATAGTTTGGCTTTCCAGACAGAGGGAGCTTTGACATACAGATCCTAGTTCTGGAATATATTAGAATAAGCGCTAAATAGGAAAAGGGAAAATATATTTTAATATTGTTTACCCACAATCAACACCTCCTATCTAATCATTGCAGCAAACAATTCCATGGTCATATGACTCACCAGGACCTGAGTTTTCTGTCTTCCTTGCTGCATAACATGCTCGGGTGACATGGACACTTCCTACCTGCTTTCCAGCAAGAAGGTTTTATCAGGTTCCTGGGGGCATGTTTTTCATAGCAAGAGAATGGTTCTGCACAGGCTGTACCTATATTCATACAAAATGTTCCTTATTAATATAGGATTTTTCAGTCCATATAACCGTGAAGGGATACTGTAGTCGAGAACACTTGTGGGAGGGGCAGTCTCCTAGCCCAATATGTTTTCCTTTATTGGCTTCCTCAGGGGAATGTGAGACACAGACAGTACACTGTAAAAGTGTATAGAGAGGAATACATAAAAATGTTATGAAAAGAGTGTTAAAAACAACCAGTTGACGCAAAAAAGTGTTTTTGTTGTATAAAGGTCGAAGCATAATTTGACAGGTTTAAGGAAATTGGCTGAAGAGTGTTCAAAAAGACCCAGTAATAATAGAAAATATAGAGAGTGTGAGTAAGACATTTCAGCTAGTCCCAGGGATGTCTGAAGAAAGGCTGGATCTGCATCAGAGATAGCGATGCTGGGTGCTGTGAATGGGAAGACTATTCTAGAGCTGGAGCTCTTTTTCCATAATAATCTAAAAAAACATTAAATTGCCTTACAGGGGTCCCTAAAACAGAATGCTTGTTTTCTTTTTCAAAAGAAATTGTTGTGTTTTTTTTTTTTTTTTTATTAAATTGTAATCGTTAATGTTATGTAATGAGTTGCTTGGTAATTTATTACTTTGCAATTTTAAGTGGAACATTATCAACCAGTAGCTCTCTTTAATTCCAGCCCCAGAATCGCAGTTTACAAATCCTTTAATGATGAGGTTATTATTGTGGGCTGTGTTAGTTTGAATGTTTAATCATTTGCCATTAGCTGTCTTGTAGAGGCAAAATAAAATGTTCTACCTACAATGGAGTGGAAGATTGACACACTAATGCTCAAGGCATTTGATTTAAATTAAAATTGACTAGATTGCCTTTTCAATTTCATTTTTATTACTTTAAAGGGCCTAGTCAGGATAGAAGCACAGATGTTTTTGGTAGAAAGATAATATAGGGAAACATAACATACATTATGCCAAATGTACACCGATTAGCCAAAACATTAAAACCACCAAGTGAATTTTCTAAAGGTATTGCTTTGGAACTAGGAAAAATGAGCAAGTGTAAGGATCTAAGAAACTAATCTGAGCATCACCAAATGGCAGGTCTGGTCAGATGTTCTAGGTATGTAGGGGTCAGTACCAACCAAAAGTCATCCAAGAAATGACAACTGGTTATTATAATAATAATATTAATTATTATTATTATTATTATTAATAATATTAATAAACAGTATTTATATAGCCCCAACATTTTATGCAGCACTGTACATTAAATAGGGGTTGCAAATGACCGACAGATACAGACAGTGACACAGGAGGAGGGGAGGACCCTGGCCTGAAGAGCTTACAATCTAGAAAGTTAACCAAAGACAGGCCATGGGTGCCAAAGAATATCTTATGCTCAAAGAGGGATATCCTATCTGGTCCAGATCCACATGAGAACTTAGTATCATTACAGTGGCCAAATAGAAAGTAGGCTGGCATTGTTTTCTTTCCACATCCCAAAAACATGTGGGTAGGTTAATGGGCTTCCCCACAAATGTGTCCTTAGACTATGTTAATAATAAATTGGACCACCAATGGACTCTAAAGCATTTTAGATCATGTAGATGTTTGTGGTTGGGAACAAGGCAGGCCAACAGAGACAGTGTAACTTGAAGTGGAACTAAAGTTTCACTTTGAACTTTAGCAGTTTAGTTGGTTATCGACAGGTGATGACCCTTCTGCAACAACTGATCCTACCTGCCTGATTGCCAGGGAAACCCAGCAATCCCAGCTTCCTTTGCACGTGCTGGGAATGAGTTGACTCTTGTTAATTCTCATTACATCATTCTGGCATGGCCAATCAAGATAGCCAAGGATCGTCTTCAGGAAGTAAAGAAGGAAGATAGCAGCACTTTGTGATGGAATGGGGATAGGTGAGTATCCACGAGTTTAGTTCCATTTTAAAGGATTTGCTTTTAGGAAATTGCCAGATACCAAAGGACACCCTCAAAGGTCTTGTAGAGACCACACAAGATACAACTTTTAACAGAACAGTCATTTCAGGCTCTTTTCTAGTTTCAGCTATTGGTCTCTTCCATTAAACCTTTTTGGTGCTCCATTTTTCGATGCCATTTATAAAATCATGACAGCTACCATTGATGTAATTTGAAGGTGCATTCCCTGGAATCAATATCACTCACCAAGCCACCATGTCATTCCCAACTACTGCTTGCTAAGTCTGTGACCTGGTGCAGGCATTTTTATTTGAAGTATTCCAGCATCTTTAATGCAAATGATAGTTGACCACTCAGGACAATGTGCATTAAGAAAGACAGTCTGAAAAGACAGCATCCAAATTCCATCCTGCAAGTTTCTTTTTAAATATGTCTTCTCTTTGGCCATGGATCAAATCAGTGAACATTAAAATATTTTACCAATTAAGATTCAAGACTGTCCTTTAAGTTTTTCAACTCCCACTGCAAAGGAAAGGGTTATTATCTTTGCTCCTTTCCATCTTCTCATCCAGCAGCGTTACAAATAAGAGAGTTTCATTATCTGGCCCGGAAGCTGTCCCCAATCCCTGTATTAGCTGTATTCACAATAGAAGCCGAAGATATGATAATATAGGTCAAACAGAAATCTTCAGCTGTATAAATTTAGACTTTGGCTCTGTATAAATTTAGCTAGCTTTTCGTAACCCAATATCATTTAGTTTGTTCGGAAATATCTGCCATGTCTTTAAAGTTTTTCTAGCATACAATATTACCATTTTTATATTAAAAGAATACAAAATGTTGCTTTTCCAGGGGAGAAAAGATTAAAGTTAAAGTGAACCTGTCAGCTGTTGAATTTTTAAAAATAATAACCCTGCTTGAAATCCTTATTATTCAGAAAACCTTTCACTGTGTATCACACTTCTGACACTGCTTTAATTTGGCAGCCAAGGGTTCAGTTTTGTTTAGTTTAGATCTAACCCTTAGTAATTCTTCTTCCAATGAGGTCACCCCTTCTAACCAATGAGCTGGTTCATCAGTAGAATTTAATTGGATCAGTAGGACTTAGTCAGGAAGGTGGAGCCCAATTAAAAAGATAATTGCCCATTCGAGAGAAGAGTAATAATGCCTCTTGATAGCCCCCAACAAATAAGATATACAAAACATTCCACACTCCCTTGCAGCCACCATGAAATCTTGCCCTTCGATCTGTTCTGATGAAGCAGTGATGAGGGAACATGTTACCTCCCTATGTGACAGTGCTGACATTTTTTGGTGGCACGTGGTGATTGCAACATCTTCCACTAGGGTAAGCTTTAACACTGCCTTACATTTACTAAGGAAGCATAGATCTGTTGGAACCTGTTGGGGGTTAAAGAGACATTGTCACTTTGCCCTGAGTGTCATAGAAGAAGGTAAAGTTGATTTTCAACTGTCCAACATCCAACAAACTAAAAAATAGTTTGGGGTAGAAAGATCCTTTGATACAGGCAATATGAAGGGAAATCTTGATTGGCATGGGGGAACAAGTATTTATAATATATAATAAATAGGCCAAAGTCCACATCCCTGGGTAATACATAACCAACAAGAAGCAAAAGATGGGACTTTTTGGGCTACAAACAAATCAATAAAATGCTTTTTATTCAATAGCATATGCGATAAAATCTAATAAAGAGCATGCTGAACCCAAATACAACTGTCTTTCTCCTCCAATTAAAGTGAGCAGATCCATTGTGTCTCTACACAGTTTGCATAATTTTGCTTAATCAGGAGAAACACAAAAAAAAAAAAAATAACAGTATGAACACAAATTCCTTGCTACAAGTTGTCATATAATTACATAGAAGAACCACTTCAGTGCTTCTTTGGGAGAGAAAAGAAAGGGAATCTGTCTATACACATTGTGTCCCTCAAAAATAGTTTCAAAGTTGCTAGAATTTCCCGTAAAACACAGGAAGAACGAGCCTGATGAAGGAGAATTATGCAAAACATATAGAGAGACTCAAGAAACACAGACACAATGGATTTGATCACTTTAATTGAAGTAGAAAGATGATTGCTAATATTGCTCATCAAGAATTTGCAAACACTTTAATGCCCAGGAGCACCCTAACATAAGCCTATAAGCTCCAGTCATGCCTATGGAAAAAAGTGGAGAACAACAGCACGATCATACAACTGTATGTTATTTTGTTCCTTTTGCTGAAAACTATAACCTCATTTTCTGTTTTGAATCATCCCAGCATTCAAATCTTGAACACTTTTTACTAGTATACCACAGTGGGGTCCTATTTCTATTCAAACTAAGAAGGTAAATCCAAAGGTGAGGAAGCCATCTCTGTATCAGGTTGATCACAAGGATTCTAAGACTCCCTGCACCCTTTAAGATCATCAAGTTTTTTTTGCATGTTTGTTTGAACACTTTGTACTTTTCTACATCTTGTACCAGAATAATCACTGCTAACCTTGAACATTCATTCTGACCATGCCTTGGTTAAGGATGCTGTGGTCTTAGCCACATACAGTTAGGTCCATAAATATTTGGACAGAGACAACTTTTTTCTAATTTTGGTTCTATACATTACCACAATTAATTTTAAATGAAACGACTCAGATGCAGGTGAACTGCAGACTTTCAGCTTTAATTCAGTGGGTTGAACAGAAAGATTGCATCAAAATGTTAGGAACTAAAACCTTTTTTAACACAATCACTTCATTTCAGGGGCTCAAAAGTAATTGGACTAATTAAAAAGTTTAAAATAAAATGTTCATTTCTTATACTTTGTTGAAAACCTTTTGCTGGCAATGACAGCCTGTAGTCTTGAACTCATGGACATCACCAGATGCTGGGTTTCCTCCTTTGTAATGCTCTGCCAGGCCTTTACTGCAGCGGCTTTCAGTTGCTGTTTGTTTGTGGGCCTTTCTGTCCGCAGTTCAGTCTTCTACAAGTAAAATGCATGCTCAATTGGGTTCAGACCACGTGACTGACTTGGCCATTCAAGAATATTCCACATCTTTGCTTTATTAAATTCCTGGGTTGCTTTGGCTGTATGTTTTGGGTCATTGTCCATCTGTATTAGAAAAAATTTTTTCCCAATCAATGTGACTGCATTTAGGTGGATTTGAGCAGACAGTATGTCTCTGAACACCTCAGAATTCATTTGGCTGCTTCTGTCCTGTGTCACATCATTGATAAACACTAGTGTCCCAGTGCCATGGCAGCCATGTACGCCCAAGCCATCACACTGCCTCCGCCATGTTTTACAGATGATAGGATGCTTTGGATCATGAGCTGTTCCACGCCTTCTTTATACTTTTTTCTTGCCATCATTCTGGTAACGATTGATCTTGGTTTCATCTGTCCATACAATGTTTGTTTTTCCAGAACTGTGCTGGCTTTTTTGGATGTTTTTTTTTATCAAAGTCCAATCTAGCCTTTCTATTCTTGGGGCTTATGAGTGGCTTGCACCTTGCTGTGCACCCTCTATGTTTACTTTCATTCAGTCTTCTCTTTATGGTAGACTTGGATATCGATACGCGTACTTCCTGGAGAGTGTTGTTCACTTGGTTGGCTGTTGTGAAGGAGTTTCTCTCCACCATGGAAATGATTCTGCGATCATCCACCACTGTTGTGTTTTGTGGACGTCCAGGTCTTTTGGCGTTGCTGAGTTCTCACCAGTGCTTTGTTTCTTTCTCATGATGTACCAAACTGTAGATTTTACCACTCCTAATATTGTAACAATTTCTCGGATGAGTTGTTTCTTTTTTTGCAGTTCACGGATGACTTGTTTCACCTGCATGTAGAGCTCCTTTGACCGCATGTTGTCTGTTCACAACAAAATCTTCCACATACAAGCACTGCTTAATATCTGCTTAATTGATAATACCATACCAAAGGAATTGCCCACACCAGCCCATAAAATAGCCTTTGAGTCAATTTGTCCAATTACTTTTGAGCCCCTGAAATGAAGTGATTGTGTAAAATCCTTCATACATTTTCATGCAATCTTTTTGTTCAACCCACTGATCTAAAGCTGAAAGCCTGCAGTTCAACTGCATCTTGGTTGTTTCATTTAAAATTAATTCTGATAATGTATAGAACCAAAATTAGAAAAAAGATGTCTCTGTCCAAATATTTATGAACCTAACTGTATATGTGATGTCATGCTGAGATGGAGCTGTAAAAAGAATGTGCATAGCATCAAAGATAATGTTTATTTTAGACCACTTTGTGACTGCTTGAGTCAGAGAAGTGCTTTTTCAATAGCAGGACATAATAGTACTTAATGAGGACACCTTTTCTCTCTTGTGCGATTGTTTGCATAGAGACAGTTGTTGCGCATGTTGTCTGTGTTATATACAAGGTTGGGTAATGTAACTGAATTACATTTATTTTGCTAAAGCACTGTCTATTATAGGCAATTGCATTTGTATATAAATACTTGTTCAATATTTTCCCCAGAAAAGTTTATAAGCTTTGTTGAGAGAAGCTGTAGGTCGCGGCGATCCACTGTATTGTGAACCATCTTTTAGTAACCATCCAAAAACAGCCTGGTGGTCACTGAAAAGTGCTGGGTGGTGCACCTGGGTAAAAAGGGCTAGGGAGATTGTGGACATCTCAGATAGCCCCCACCCTGCTGTCATTGTATTGTCCCTTTAGTCTCACCTCTGTTGACGGCATAGAAAAGCCATGTAAGCCTAACAGAGGGAGCTCTCTGATACCATTTTATTGCTGAGAACAATGGCACTGACACATTGAGCACTACAGGGAGCCCAGTGACTATAACTAATAACTTGGACATTGTATTGCTGAGGACAATGGTACTGACACACTGAGCACTACAGGGAGCCCAGTGACTATAACTAATAACTTGGACATTATACAGCAACCTGGACCAAGGCAAAGCTACTCTACTTAAGTATAATTTCACAGGTATTCCCTTTTATTTTACCCTGTTGCTATTGTTCTGCTATAGTTCTGTTATAATTCTGTGATTAGTCTTTATTTTTCTGTATTTGTTTATGCACTGTGTTTTGGTATGTTTTTACTTATTAAACCCTATAAAAAGTGTAAGCTGAATCTCTGAATGCTCTAAGTAGAAATAATGTAACTTGCTGAAAATGCTACTATAAACATTGTGATTGCCGTGACATCCCTGTTTGGCGTGGCCGCGAGTGACACAGACAGTATTAAAGAAACAGAATCATAACTGCGGTTGTCAAGGATAATGGTGCGTGCTTCCGTCTAAGCACGTGGTGGCAGTCTACCTGTGATGGTGTGTTTGGCAAGAGGTAACAGATTGGCTAACCTCGCCCCGTTACGGCCCTCCTTACCCTTCTGGTGCATGGATTGTTGCTGAGCGTGCTGGAAAGTCTATGAGCAGGGGTGTGGGCTGAGAGGGCGTCCGTCACAGAGATCACTATTGTTATTTACCCCCTTTTCTTCCTTTGTTGGAAGAATTGTTTTTTTGTGATATGTATGTGTTAATGATCTAATTTTGTGTCTTAAATTTTCATGGTTACATCAGTCAGTTTAAAAAAAAAAATGCACTTGTTCATTTACTTCAAATTTTCATCACTCTAAATATAGAAATATATCTAAATATGGAAAAGGTTTGTCATTTTGATACATTTTAAAGATTGTATTGAAAGTTTCAACCTAACAATTTTCTTGTGCTCTTCCTTTTAGTGGGTTCCAGTGTTGCAGAATTTCACCAATGGAAACACACGATGGGCTTTTATACCTCAAACCTCTTCTCTTACCCAGTCGTTTCCCATCACCCTTCATATCGGAGATTATAACATAGACGGTTACCCAGATGCACTGGCTATTTTGCACAATACATCAGGAAGGTTTGTACCTTTTCACATAATGTGATGCTTTTATTATTATTGTACTTTAGTTTTTGATTAGTGGGGGGAGAGTTTTGGACCTTCAAAGGCTTTTTGTGTCCTCATCTTCTAAGAGCGTATGCTTCTACACTATAATTTTTTTTACAAATTCACCGTCAGACATGAGTGTGATTGGTGCATAACTACATTGCTATGTTTCTAGACTTCTGTGTAATCCAGACTTCTTTTGGCTTGACTTAAAAATGTCAGGTTAACTTTTCATGGCAAGTTAATAATCTACTTTTAAAAATATATAAAAGGACTTAATATAACCTTTATCGAGAGGTCTAGATAATTGCAAATTTCTCTCTGCTCAGTTTACATGCATGGTTGTACATCGACCTTAACGAGACCCTGTTGCCAGGCATTTTATTCAGCATAAATATTACTTTAAGATTGTATACACATTATATATATTTTACGCATGGTATTTATGTTTCTTCCTTGTGTGGACAACCAAAAGCCCTGAGGGTGCCTCTGTGTGCCGTCATGTCAGCAGATTCAGAGCTATCACATAGTTGACACTGGGTATTTCTCTTCACTCATACTAAATGAAAGGTTAAGTATTTAGGTGAAGACCTGGGTGAAAGGCCTGGGACAGCACAGACAGACATTAGACACTCCTTAAAGAAATGAGGGCTATGACCAGCAAGGAGAGAGGTGGCTGTAATAGGGAAGTGGCACATTTTCTGCCAAGCTCAAAGGCACAAATGATTTTTGAAACAGAAAAACATGAAAATATAGTAACAAAACAGTTGAACTGATCTATTATCTGCAATAGGCAACTTTAAAGAGACTGTCGGTGACTGTGGACATCCTAGGGGAGATGGTCGATGACTGTGGACGTCCTAAGACTGACGGTCGGTGACTGTGGACGTCCTAGGACTGACGGTCGTTGGCTGTGGACGTCCCAAGGGAGACGGCCGTTGGCTATGGACGTCCCAAGGGAGACGGCCGTTGACTGTGGACGTCCCAAGGGAGACGGCCGTTGACTGTGGACGTCCCAAGGGAGACGGCCGTTGACTGTGGACGTCCCAAGGGACACGGTCGTTGACTGTGGACGTCCAACTGAAGACGACCTTTGACTGTGGACGCTCAATGGGAGACGGTAGTTGACTTTGGACGTCCTACGGGCGACTGTGGACGTCCCACGGGCGACTTTAGGCAACTGTGGATATCGTACGGGCGACTGACGGTGACTGTGGATGACCAATAGGCGACTGTCGGTGACTGTGGACGTCTAACGGGTGACTGTCAGTGACTGCGGGTGTCCAACAGGTAACTTTCATTGACTGTGGGTGTCCTACGGGAGACTTTCTATGAATGGGGACATCCAAAGGGATCCTATGGGTGACTGTGGGTGACAGTGGACATCCTACGGGAGACTGCCGGTAACTGTGGACGTCCTATTGAAGATGGTTATAGACTAAAAATGCTACTGGTGTAGTTAGGTATTGGATACATTTTTACAAATGACTGAACCATGAAACTTTTGTGATCCCTGCTATTACAGTCCTTTTACAAATTTTACTTTCTGATACAATCAAAGGACCACACAATAATTACCAAAGGGTCCCAGCTCAGGCACAGGGGTTTTTTTATATGTGTGTGCTTGTACAGTTTACATTACAGACTATATGTATATTGTTCATATTTTAATAATACTTTTTGCTGTTGTACTACATTCTGTTTTTATTTTTTCCCCAATGGCACTGTTCTATTGTCCATATTTACTAACAGCCAGTGCTGCAGAATATGTGTGGGTGCCAGCTCATTACCATTCAGATGTATTTGTTGTTTGGTGGTATTTTTTTTTCTTGATGCTGATTATTCTATCTCTGTCATTGTGTCACATCTGACATCTCATGAAGTTTGTTGTTCTCCTGATGTTTGTCTCAATAGATTTGATTTACTTCCAGTCACTTGTGTGGCTGAATTGTTTACAGCTTGCAAACTGGAAGAGACGTGTTTTCTTTTCATTGATGTGACTAATCTAATGGAAAGCAGAAACAGAAATACATTTACTGAAAGACGGAGGTGGGGGGATAAAGAACAATTCAAATGAGGTCTGAGAAATAGCTAATGACTGGGGCCTGGGACTGTCTTGAGAAGAGTATGTAAGTGCACGATTGTCCAGAATTCAATTCTGCTAGTTAGTGAAGAAGAGGTAAAGCCAAAATCAGACAAACAAATGTATTGAGATGAAATATGTATATATGGAAGGCCTGTCTGCCAAAAGATTTGTATTTCGTCCATCAAGCTCTAAGTTTATCCATAGCCTTGTCTGGCAGGGCAGAAAACTTTTCTCTGCTGCAGCAAAATAACACCAACAGGCCTTTTCCCTTTCCCAGTCTGTAATTGAACAATAAAGACTGATGGGCTTGACTCTTTTTTATTCTACTTGATTCTCTATCAGTGGGCTTGATTTATTAAAGCTCTCCAAGGCTGGAGAAGATACACTTTCATCAGTGAAGCTGGATGATCCAGCAAACCTGGAGCGGATTTCCTAAAATCATTTGCTATTTCTCAGCAATTGTTGTCAATCCTGGACCACCAGATCTATTCCAGAATTTGCAGGACCATCCAGTTTTACTGATGAAGTGTATTCTTTTCAGCCCTTGGAGAGCTTTAATAAATCAGCCCCATCTTGTTCCTATATTGGGATTTTTGTGTATTGGAATAATTTTGGAAATGCCCAGTTCCAGGTCTCGGCCAAACAGGTAACTCCGTGATACCGGGTAGCCCTGGACCTCTGCAGTGCCTATTTAATGTTCTAATAAGCGATAGTATCTCAGCACAACTAGATTAGCACTGCCTGTCCTCCGTGTGCCCATTTGGCTCCAATTAACCCACTTCTCATTTAGTATTTTCATCTGTGTTTTCATACTTGAGGGATTTATGCGAGAACGTAAGCCTAGAACCGCCTGCCTGTCTTCAAGAATTCCTTCACAAGCTGTAATTACTTCTCCTCTTCTCAGGGCTGGCACTGCGGAATGGGTTCTGCCAGCCAATTGTGCCTCCCCTGTAATTATTTCATCAAAATGTCACAGACAATTTGCAGCGCAATATAATAAAACCATTATTGTTTGTTATGCCTCTTGCTTCCCACCTCTTTTTTTGGGGGCTGACAGGCGCTCGGAACAAAGTCATCGTTGGCACCAGAAGGGGCCCTTGATGAATAACAAGAGAAATCTTCCCAATTTTATTTGGCAAAGCACAAGTACGGCATTTCTTTTGGCTTAAAACAGAAGTTATTACTCACAAATGCAAGATAAAAAAGTGTAGCTAAACCCAAGAACAAATGACACACACACACACACACACACACACACATATTTTTTTCGTGATTCTGCTAGTAATAAATTTGCTGTCCTATGGTGACAACACTCCCTGTATGGCATTTATTAGGAAGCAGCGTAATCCCGTGACACTAAGTGTGTTGAGACCACAGCCCTGCTGTTTAGGTTTATATGGACTTCAGAACACACAGCCGCAAAGGAATACAGAAATTTGCTGTTTTTTTTTTTTTTTTTTTTTGCAGAATAGAACTATTAGTTCTTGTTGGGTTGAATATACTTTCAAGGCAAAATCTTAGCACCACATTTTACCATGATCTTATACTTCTATGTATAGGGCAATCTGCCTTTTTTACTATCGTCTATTCTCTGCTTTGGTTAATCAATCTTGGCTATTTAAGCAAAATGCAAGGCAATGGAATTTTATTAGGATTCAAAACATGAGTGCTTCCCATCCCGTACTGATGTCCTCTCCAGCCCATTATGTAATTAAGCATTGTCTGCATCTCAATTTCTGTTGACAGAGCAAATACCGTGTGCAGAAATGTTCATCCTGATGGCTGTTAGCTGTGGTGAGTAAAGCTCACAGCCCTTTAGGATGATGTGAACAAACAAAATGCAACACCATGGTCCCACTACCTATCCCATGGAGGGCTGCGGCTTACAGGCCCCCAGTCATGTGGTTGTCATAAGTCACATTTTTCCTTTGCAGGCCCATCCACTATCACCACTGCCAGCATTTATCTGGCTGTGGCACAGTGTTCTGTAACTGCAGGGCCACCGACTTCATATCCACATTTACTGCACACAAGCAGCGTACAAGAAAGTTTGTAAGCTGAAAAGAAATTTGTTAGGCAGAGAAACCGACTCCCAAGGTAGATTCGTAAGGCAACAATAAAAGGTGGAAGTTGTGATTTAGAAAAGTGTGTTGTGGAGGTTCTCATTAAAGCAAACCATGAAGTTCCATAGCTAAGAGCTGGTTATCCAGGCTGTGGCTATTTTGGAACACATTACCTCCTAAAGTATGGCCCAGGAAGCTTTTGGTAAAAGAGGTATAATTTAGCCCAAAAGCAAAAAAAAAAAAAGCTTTTAAAACATTGTCTAACTCAGCATTGGCATAAATAAAAAACCGGAGTGCTTCAGTACAAAGCTTTATAAGCAGCATTTGCTGTTTGGCACAAAAACAATACAATTCAGAAAATAAGTGCTGGAGAACCCCTCTGTAACACAAAATTGACTTATAAGAAGTCGTTGACAGAATAGATCCACTCTCCACTCCTCAAATCTCCTATTTCCCACCCACGGTACTTAGGTAAGCATTATGTCACCGCTGAGAGGTTTCTTTAAGATTGCAGAGTAGCCAAAACTTTGCAGGATCACCCTCTTGCTATAGACAGGTGCAGATTTTCCCACCTCTTTACCCCAGGGAGGGACCCTTAAAACAGTCTGAAAGTCACCTTAACTGACAGCTAAAAAGCTCACGCGTCTCATGCAGCTCATTCTGCCAAGTGGTAATGAACCTGGAGCTAACCAGTCGTCATCAGATGGGTGGTCAGTCAGCTGCAGCTCATGAGGCCTCTGGAGGATCCCTGGTTGAGATTGGCTTACTAGAGTGCCTTGTCAAAAAATTTCTCATGCTATGTTCCATGGGTGTCTTCCCAGAAGGACATTGAGTTCAACGATACACAAGGCCAAGGGTAATGGAAGTATAGTTCCAAATATTTCCCTTTTTAGGTATCTTTGTCACAGCCAATTTGCAGCGCAATATAATAAAACCATTATTCTTTGTTATGCCTCTTGCTTCCCACCTCTTTTTTGGAGGGGCGACAGGCGCACAGAAAAAAGTCATTGCTGGTTCCAAAAAGGGCCCTTGATGAATAACAAGAGAAAACTTCCTAATTTTTTTTGGAAAAGCGCAAGTACGGAATTGCCTTTGGCTTAAAACAGAAGAAGCAGTGTCATCTGGTGATAGGAAGTGTGTTAAAACCGAGGAAAAGGAATAGCCTGCAGAGATGGAGACATAATCCTGCCCCTCTACAAAGCATTGGTCAGACCACATCTGGAATATGCAGTCCAGTTTTGGGCACCAGTTCACAAAAAGGACTTTGTGGATTTGGAAAGAGTGCAGAGAAGGGCAACTAAACTAATAAAAGGAAAGGAGGAGCTCAGCTAGGAGGAGAGATTAGCTGAACTGAATCTATTCTCCCTTAAGAAGAGACGTATAAGGGGGGATATGATCACCCTGTATAAATATATAAATGGTCCAAATAGAGAACTCTCTTCCCAACTATTCACTTGAAGGTCATTACAAAGAACAAGAGGGCACTCTTTGCGTCTGGGAAAAAAAGAAGTATAAGCTCCGGATAAGGAAGGGTTTCTTCACTGTAAGAACTGTGAAAATATGGAATCGGCCCTCTCAGGAAGTAGTTTCAGCAACTACTATAGATTGCTTTAAGAAAAAGCTGGATGATTTTTAGAAGCAAATATTATAACTAGGTATTAAAGCTTTAACTGCCTTGGCCGTATTCCCAAGTGTGGCTCGGGGTGAATTTTATGTACCAAAAGCAGTAACCCCGAGCCACACTCGGGGTAGGAAAAAAAAAATCCTACCTGCTCCCCACGATCCAGCGGCGTCCTCGGTGATCCCCAGCTGGCTTCTGCATCAAATCCTCAGCTTTATTAATATGATGCATATAGCGTGGGTACGCTGGGGAGGCGTGGCCTGGCGGGAAATTTAAAACCTGACTTTGTAACTATGTAAAACCACAACCCTGCCCAGTGTACATTTATATGGACTTTAGAATCCCCCCCCCCCCCCCCCCGTCTTTATTTTATGGAGATAAGGAAAAATATACTTTTTTAGGTATATTTTTCATCTGCTAAGAGTGGTTAATGTGGGAAAGGAGCCCAGAGAGTGTAAATGGCCTTCCATTTGACTGGATGGTCCATTTTAAAGACCTGCCCCAGTCACTTCAGCACTGGCCCATAAGACAGTTAGGCTGGGTTAGGCCAGGTTTACTTTTTAAAAGCTTTGTTCCTTTTATAAATACAATTCCAGGATCTTCGCCTTTACAGGAATCCTGATGTTATTGGTTGAATAGAGCAATATCACAAAGAAATGCACTTCATATTTTCCTACCTGTTTTCTTGTCTGCAGAGACCAGCAAGGGCAAAGGCTTGCAAATAACCATTTCCACAGCATTGGATTCTAAGAGCCTGTGTTTTTCGATACCTTACAGGACTAATAAATACTTTGGCAATACAGTCATCGCGCAAACACTGACCTGCGTCATGGTGGTCAGAGAGAAAACAACCAGGCTTTAGTTACGGTTTGAAAGTAAGATCTCTGCTCCTGCTGTGTTTTTCATCTCTAGCACCTACTGTTTCTTTCACATCTCAAATAGAGTCGAGTGGTCGCTGTAGCACACATAGGAAACGTAGCACAGCCGGGGGAACATTTAGGAAATGTTACAACAGCATTTAGGGCACCTAGAAAGGACCTCTTACTGCGTCCAGCTATTTTGCTTTAAATTTCCACACCTTAAGGAAATGCGTAGGTCTCTCTGTTAACCGCTGCATGCTGGCTTTCTGCTGAATGCTAATTGATATTTATTTCTCGCCGGAGGAACGTGTGTGTATGCGTTGGAATTTTTTTTTTCTTTTTAGTGTTCCTTCATGATTACAATGGAAATGTTTTGCCACTGAAATTGTTTAACAAATATCACACAGGTATTATTCATTTGTACTTTAAAGAGACTCGGTCACGTTAATAGATTGAAGGTAAAAGCACAAGGGCTGGGGTAGAAATAGTATGGAGCAGTTTTTCCCAACAAGGGATCCGTGGAACCTTAGGGATCCTCCAGAGGTTGCTAAAAGTTTCTTGGGCCATGTGGTATTCTGTGTCTTCTAGTTTTACTAACACCAGTGATCTTTTTGGCTATCTGTAAGGATGACATTCTTCCCAATGGCCAGCAATGTAAGAGGAATTGTTCTCACTGACCACTAAGCTAATAAACTGTGAGCTGTGGATATAGTATTTATATAAGGGCTTCCCTAAGACCTGAAAGTTTTTTTTTAGTTAAAAAAGTTTTTTTTTAATGTAAAAAGTTTTAGAAAGGTTGGTATAGCAGCCTCCCAACCTTTTTAACACATCAAAACACATGTATTTCAATGCAAAAGTCTGTGTTTCCTGTAATGAAAGCTTACTAGGGCATAAGGGAATAAAGAAATGGTCATTCTCAGCCTTAGAAATATCATCCATTCTGCACTATTGAAGTAAATGAGAATCTGATGACCTGCATTACAATACCAATCTATACGAGCCCTTAGTGTAACATGGGGGAACCCTTGAAATAACTTTCAGGTCTTCAGGGAACCCCAGCTATAGTGACTATATCCACAGTTCACAGTATATTAGCATTGTGGTCAATGGGAAGAATGCTTCCTACATTGCTGGGTATTGCGAAGATTACCACCCTTACAAATAGCCAAAAAGATCATTGTGTCAGTTAGACTGACCTGAGAGCCACAAATTGCTCATTGCTCATTGCTCATGAAACACCTAGGAACCTCTGGAAGAAGCCTAGAGTTCCACAGGACCTTGGTTGATAAATACTGGTATAGAGTGTCACTTTAGTGATCGCTCCAAGTCACTTGGGGTTACACCCAATATAGTGGCCCTGAGTCAGTTTTTCAAAGTCTATGCAAGACATCTACACTTACATGTGTAAAACATACTCAAAACACTTTAGGTGCTTGTGTGATCTTATAAGAAAGTGTATGGGTCCCCTTAACTTTAAAAATATAACTGTCTGATAACTCTTCTGTAATCGAGAAGAAGGGTGGTTAGAATCATTTACTTCTATCATGTCTGATCTTCTTCGTCTGAGCTCCAAATTCAACCTTCAGAGATCGCCAACTGCTTTCTGCAAGTGGTAAATAAAAAAAAAGTATTCAAAATGTAATATAAATTTTAAGTCTTATTTAACATATTAAATACAATCCAAAAGGAATTCCTGCAGTTTGTACCTAAACTGGCGGCATTATACGGCTTTACATTCAGATTGATAGTAACGGATGACAGCCTTGACGCTTGCACCTTTCAAAGCAAAGACCTGCCAGCTCCCATATTCCTATCCTTACAAATCTCATTTAAGTCTTTGTGTATAAAGAAATATCATTTACTTTGTTAAATAAATGATGAGTTTGGGGATAATTTTGTATGTAATTGACTAATCAGCACTGCTCACAAGTTTGTTATTGTGCGTTCAACATCAAACATCCAAATGAGGGTTTTATCTGCTCTCTCTGCACAAGAGCCCGCACGCCTCACATTGTTCCATAAATAATACCGGAGCAATCTATATCCTTCTCACGGATTCCCCTCTGTTTACAAGGTGCCAGATAATAAAGGAAATTCTTCTCATGTTATAAGTAAAACCTCCTTTGTACCTGGAAAAGCATATCACATTTGTATTTACTGATCAATCGGTTTGCTCTAAAT
Source organism: Pyxicephalus adspersus (assembly GCF_032062135.1). Lineage (NCBI taxonomy): Eukaryota > Metazoa > Chordata > Amphibia > Anura > Pyxicephalidae > Pyxicephalus > Pyxicephalus adspersus. The sequence goes on along the minus strand of NC_092866.1, from coordinate 7,678,136 downwards.
CAAGGTTTCTTACATGTTCAGCTGGTTGTTCACTTCACATATCCTTTTTAGACAGCTAGCAAAAGCCTTTTTACAGCACTGGTTAAGCTACAGGCTAGTCTACTGAACTGATTCTCCTCCTTGAATCGGCTACCTGACATGATGTATAAATGAGATTTATGCTTTAGGCTTAGAATTAGGGGTTTAACTGGTGTCCGGGATAAGTTTTAGAAATTGGGATAGGGGCAGCACAGTGACTCAATGGTTAGCACTCTGGCATTTGCAGTGCTGGTTCGAATCTCGACCAGGACACTATCTGCATTGAGTTTGCAGGTTTTCCCCGTGGTTCTTGCGTGGGTTTCCTCCTGGGTACTCTGGTTTACTCCCACATTCCAAAAACATCTGGTATATGTGTTCATTGAGAGCTGTAGAACGTTTCATTGTAAATGACAAATCAGTTCTCTGACACAGCGGGCAATGCGAATGGTGCTGGCTCTATACATACCTATTGTGTCCTCTGTGCCACAACAATTACTTCTACCACCAATATAGTGATCAGCAGAACCATGAAAAGAAGAAAACAGGATGTAGATATTAAATTGGAGCTGGTAACTTTACAAGTCTGCATAAAACAATTCCTCCTAGGTTACAAAATATATATATATATATATATATATATATATATATATATATATAATGGTATAACTTGCTATAATGAGTGCTATATTATAATGACATCCATGGGCTGGTGCCCACATATGTAGAGCTCCTTCCAAGTAATGATTTGAAACCAATATTTACCCGCACGTTGGGTGTGAGGTTAGGAGTGCTTGGCACAGACAATCATATAGTTGGGTCAAATGCAACACGTTTTGGAAAATAGGTCTCCCCATTTTTATATGAAATCCAAACTGAATATGCTAGCTAGCCTGAGATAAGACTAAAACTGGGCTAAAAAAATTATTAGATTGCTCAAATAACAGCCTGGAGAAACAACTATAAGGAGCATATTGGAAATCTTCCATTAAGGACACCGGTAACAGTGACATTGGGCGCATTGGTGGTTCAGAGGTTAGTAGCCTGGCCTTTGCAGCGCTAGGTCCCAGGTTCAAAAAGTGGGTGGTGGCCCCTGTATCGTGCTACAATTCTTCAATAACCACCCAGATACAGCCAGGTGGTTACTAAAAAGTGCCGTGTGGCGCACCCAACTAAAAGGGGCTGGGGAGACCACTGCACTCATCCTCCCCATTTCATAGAGCAGAATGGAGCTGAATGTACAGCCCTCCTTTTCCTAATTGTCATTGCAAACGATTACAAAACATCAATTCCAGCCTCAAGAATCTGACGTCCATTGAATATCTGTGCAGGGCTTAATTCCTAACGATGTTGTTTCTATTTCTTCAAAATAGTATAACTGACAAATGTACTCTTGAACACATTCAGATTTGTAATCCAATTAAAAAGAAAAATAGTAATATGCATTTTACAGTCCATAGACTGCAGAGGAACGGCACTGAACCATACAAGTTTGAGACAGTATTATAGTAGAATAATGACATACTGGAGAAATACCTGATCCCCTCTCGGAGATAAACTTCTCTTTTCACAATCGCCCACTGTCCTCTCTGTACAATTATAATTACCCACAGCTGTGTAATGAGCCTTAATTGAAGAGCCTCTCTTGGTTCGGGATGAAAAGCAGGATGTGATGTGTAATGGCTATGTGCAGATGGGATCCATTACTTCACACTTGAAAGAAACTGAGGAAAAAAATAAAGATTTAAAGTGTGTCTGTAGCCAAAACTTTTCAGTATATTTGTGCTTAAGGGAAGAATAGATGCTACTGGATCCCCTAGGTGGTCTTTTTTCACACAAATGGTATGGAAATAGTGGTGCACAGTGTTTTGGGATTGGGTTGACATTTTGATTTGTTCCTAAGGACTGGAACTGCATGAAGAGGTAAGAACAGCAGAATTCTAAAGTCCCAAAATATTGGGGACTGTTCATATAAGAGATATCAAAATATTTACCCAACTTGTTTCTGTAACTCAAAATCGAGCCTTCATCAAGCTTTGCTTTAGAAATAAACATCATGTGTCATTTGCTTTGGGACTCCCAAGAAATTAAACATCATTTAATTTCATGCCTGGATTTATATGACCAGCCTGTCCACATATAATGGAATGTTTCCGGTATCATTATCATTCTCTATTCTGTATCTGGCTATCAGGTCTTGAGAGCGGGCCGAATCTTGCTGAGTGTCGTCCCCCTGGAGTGGGGAACTAGAGGTACACAGGCACGTCACGTTGCTGATTTAGCACATCACTTTCATTCTGCATTAACTGCGGCTAGTGCAGATGGGCAATTTTTCACTCTTGCCCAGTGTGTTATGCACTCACCCCTTTTTTTTAATGTATTTTTTTGTAAGTCACTGTCACTGGTATGGTATTCATGTGCCACTTTTGATGGGGGGTGCTATTCCCTTATGGGCTAGCCCTGAAGTCATGGGGAGTACTTTGGCCTTACGGTCAGGTACTCTCCCTTACTGGGAGTCTCTCTTCGGGAGAGCTCCCAGGTTACTATCTGTTGGGACTGCCTATGCAGTCCCATAGAGAAAAGGACCCCGTCTGTCTTTGGCCAGACGGGCTAGTAGGTCCACTCCAGCTTCGGCTGGGTGGCCTTAGTACCTAGCCCTTGTCAGGAGCCTTGCTTCGGGGGGTGTGGGGAAAATGGGTGGCCCTTCCTCTTTGGAGAAGGGATCACAATAGTACCCCAGTGCATGTTTTTTGTGTGGTGTTTTTGCACTTACACTTTTTTCCCGAGCACAGGGTTTTTGATTAGTGAATCACGTTACGCGAGATTTGATCAAAAAAAATAAAAATTAGAGAATGAACTGGTTAGTCAAATCAAAGATTTTCTAGTCTAAAAGTACAGTTGTTAGAATAGTATGGATGTTTGCTAGAGAGTATGCCTTTAATGGTAATGCAGTCTCCAGATGGGTGGTTTCCCTGACATCATTGAATCTATTCTGTACAATTATACTGGGCCCACATGGCCTGCATGAGCGAAATACAAAATACGGAGAAGAGTGTGAAGCTAAAATAGTGTGAAATACTGCTTTCCTATACAAATAGCCCCTTAAATGCTTACTCTTAAAAAAGTATTTACTGCTAAATACAAGAAAATGCAAGTTGTATCGGTAAAGTATTTTTAGTCTATAAACCCTGAATACAAAAGAAAATGTAAGGGACATCACAAAAACACAACTAATTATCAAACCTTTTTTATGTGTTTATCTAGTGATCAGGAGGATGGTATAGGATGGATAATTACCTCTATTTTTTGCATGATATATGCATATTTATCAATCATGTATAAAAGAGATACATGGAATATAACACATATACTCAAATTTGCCCAAATTAGGTAATGGAACATAATTCCTAACCGATCAGGTAGTATTCGATCATATATCCCGGCTTTATCCTGAGTGGAGTACAAAGCTGTTCTTTCGAAGATTTATACACAAAGTAATATGTGATCATAATCACTTGCATGTTTTTAAATTACCAAGCTATTTCTTCACTCTGACATGATCATGAGGATTGCCTGAAGACTTCCGTACTGCCCTTGGTCTCACAATTTGCAGTCGTTCTAGTAAAATCTAGTCTAGCAAAAGCCCAATATGGTGTATCTAAACCATGCTTAACTAGATATCATTATAGGCACCACTGTGGCTCACAGGGTAACAATCTGGCCATTGCAGTGCTGGGTCCCAGGTTCGAATCACATCCAGAGCATTATCTGCATGGAGTTTGCAGGTTTCCTCCGGGTACTCCGGTTTTCTCCCACATTCCACAAACATGCACTTAGGTTAATTGGCTTCCCCCCAAATTGACCCTAGACTGTATTATGTGTAGGGACATAGATTGTGAGCTTCTTTCAGGGACAGCTATTGTCATGACTTTTACACAGCGCTGTGTAATATGTTGGCGCTTCAGATTAGCATAAAGTAATAAGTGTATGTGGGGGAAAAAAAATTGTTCCACTTTAAGTTATTGTCAGTATTTGTATGTATTTTAACAAAGTACAAAGCTGTTTAGCTGGAGTTTAGTATAGCTCTGTAGAGACACTCAATAATTATAAATACCTGTTAGAGTTAGTCATTTCAGATGACACTTTTACAAATAATTGCTGAACAAACAGTTCTGTTCTATGGAGAGCAGAGTACGTGTGGGAGGCTCCCTGTTGCAGTCAAACAATTGTGGTTGTTAGTGCTTAGTCCTATGGCATGGCAAATCGCCAAACTACGTCATGAAACACCTTTGCGATCGCTAGATTTTCCCAAGAGGATCACAGACATAGAAATCCTTACAGCTGATGAAAATCTGGAATCTGTATGCACAGCTTGTTGGAATGTGTGATGCATGTGCTGGAGCTGGCCAAGGTGCTGAACTGGTATCTACGTGTCTCTGATTTTCATTGCACTCTATGCACAAACTCAAGGCAATGCACTGCTAATCGTCTCTTTTAATTAGAAAACCTGGAGGATGCCACAGCTCTAACCTGAGAGCGTATGATTGCAAATTTGCCAACCTTACCTTGATTGCAGCCTCTCCCAGGGCTCACCGCCTCAATCTCTTTCTTTACAATGTCTCTCTGCAGGTTATGTTGTTATAACTGATCTTTCCTGTGAATATATCTGTAGGGGACAATTTCATGATTCCTGCTGGGGTCTAAGTTAGATGCTTTTCAGATTGTTTCCAAGAGCTCCACTTCTCAGATTCTTTAAAGTTGAACTCCAGGCAATCAGCTAAGTGCACAGTTTAAATACTTGTATTTTAACTGTTTTACGTGATGGAAAAAAATGCAATCCAGTTTATGCCATGACCTGCATTGCTGTTAATATGTACTGGTTTAGGATAAAGTAATAAATGAGGTATTGCACTGCTCACACTTCTCTCCCATTTTGTAAATGTTCAAATGTTCATTGTAAGTCAGTGTTTCTCAACCAGGGTTCTTCCAGTGGTTGCTGGGGGTTCCTTGGGCAATGAGCAATTTTTCCCTCTACGGACTCCAATGATTTTTTTGGATATGGGTAAGGGTAATATTCTTCCCAATGGCCAGCAATGTAAGAGGCCTTCTTCTCATGACCACCACCATAATATATATATATATATGATAATACCACGATAATACCATATAAATATGGAAGTTATTGAAGGGGTTCTCTGAAGACCTAAAAGTTTTTTAAAGGGTTCCCCGATGTTATTAAAGTCAAGAAACGTTTGTGTAAAGCCTTGTCTAGATTGGCATTGCAGTGCTCAAACCAGAATTTTTTTAAACTGGGTGGGAAGAAATTGTAGGCGGGTGGCACCCTTTGTATTGTGACCCAACTTATCAGTAACCACTCAAAAACAGGCGGATGGTTGCTGAAAACTGCCAGGTGGTGCACCCATCTAAAGGGGGCTGGGAAGAACACTGCATTGCAGTGTAGGTCATCAGATTATCATTAGCTTTAATAGTGTGGAATGGATGATATTTCTGAGGCTGCAAATGACCAGTTTTTTTGCTCACAGCATGTCTTGGTGAGATACATTTGCATTGCAGGAAATCTATGTGTGTTAAGCAGCCCTTCATTTGAACGCAGAAAGCTTTGTTGAACAACATAAACTCATCTACACAGGCCAGCAGGATTTCAGGGGGTTGATATAAAGGAAAAATCGGGTAATGATCCTTGCTGCATGTCAAAATCCACCTAATGATTTTAAAACCCTGTTTGTAAAAGACAAGATTTGATATTTTACTTTTTCTTCTAACTCACCGGTTTCCAACCTTCCCTATAACATCACTTTTGGGTAGATTGAGCCTTGAGAAATGTTGTATCACACTTGTCATCATTTAAATTAAAAGTAATAATGGTGACTATTGTCAGAGAAATTGTAGAGATCCAGGGAGTTTAGTAATAAAGCCATCAATATCTGTTAGCGGTTGAATAATCTTTTTTATTTGTTATTCCCCTTGGCTCAATTCAACCAAGCCTTCCTCCCATTGATTTATCTGCATGTAAGATGCAATTATATCTTTGGTCAGGAGTCATTATATGAGGTGTCTGCTATTAATGCCTCAGGTGCTTAGTTGACGTCATTTATCAAACCTGTCTCCATGGCTGGATTTAAGTGCACGCTTCAGGTCTTGAAATTTCAGATCAATGGTAATTAAATAACAGATTAAAGCCACATGGAATAACATGCATTTTGGTAATATACAAAAGGTGTTTTTGTAACAGTTAGTAATGTGTAGAACATTTCTTTTTGTTTACGATTGAGCTGGGTAACCTACAGAGCTGGGAAATTTTCAGCTTTGGGAAGGTGTTTTTGGGGTTTTTTAACCAATTATCGTTTGGATCTATTTCCACGATTGCTAGTTTTTCTTGGCCGCCAGCAACCATTTAAATCAAGAGGGCCTTTCATGCAGTCATCCTGCCTGCTATTATGCAGTCCCTTTCCTATCACACTATTCAGGTATGGGGAAATATGATTGAACTAAACCATCTCCTTTCCCAGATGGATAAGCAAATGGCACAGAAGGATATTTGAAGGAAATCATTGGAAAATGAGGATAGATGGAGCAGAGGCGGGATCCTCAACTTAGAATCTTGTACTAGTTCTGCCGTTTGCTGAATTGTCCACATCCCCACCCAGGAGAGAAGGAGCTGCAGGTTTAGGTAATGTGACACAACAGTCTGTAATCTAGAGATGACAAAGAAGTCCTCAACATTGTAATACGTCACTAGAATGAACCTTTCACTTACTACTTGCCACTTGGTATGCTCCTGGATGCACCCACTTGAACTTGCCCGGTTACAGCTTCACCAAGCCACCACACTTTGGCTATGCATCTTTTCAGGCTCAGCTCTTCCTATTAGTTCCCGGGTATGGTAATCAGTCCCCACAATACCCACATTTGAGGCAGGGTTGAAGCAATTAAGTCAGGGTTTTGTTATTCCATGTAAATGCGTATAAAATCGACTAGGCCTCTTCTTACCTTGCTCCTTGCCAATCCACTTTACAATTTAGTATTTTACCCAGCATGCAGGGTAGACAATAAATACATAAAGATGTGCAGAAATAGTGGGTGAGTCGTGATTGGCCTTAAAATAAAAGATATCTCTTTACAGAAAAAAGGAAAAAAAAACTGAACTGCTGGGATTCATCTACAATTTAGTTTTATTTCCTGAACTTTTGTAATATCCCCGTAAACCTGTTTTGTTTTTTAGCCATCTATCATCCTCTGCACTAAAGGTTAACTATTGATAATAAAGGGAAGATTTACATGTTCCGTTATTCAACAGGTATTGAAAAAATAAGTACGTCTCAGCAAGGCATAGAGATCCATCAATCGAGACAGCCATTTAATTTTCTTTCTAATTCTTCTACCACCTTATTGAATCTCATTCCAAAGATTGATTGCCTTGATCGGAGGGGCCCTCATCTGTCCTGTCCTCTTGACTCCTTTCAGTGGCACTTGTGTGGGGAACGGCCAAGGGTCTCGCTTCTAGCCTCTGTAATAAACATGCACGATCAACAGTGGCGTACATGAACATTTTCATTTGCAATGCTGACAATCAGGATACCCGCCTAACTGATCACTAACACATTTTCTTTAACGTGAATTATACATTTGTGAGGTCATGTACCAATTTTGGATGAAAAGCTAGCCCAAAAGCATGCACCTTGTTGGTTTTCCTAACAAATAAGGTTAGGGCTCTTTGCAAGTCACCCAAGTTCAGTGTTCTCCCCTGCCCCTTTTAGCTGGGTGCACCACCCAGTACTTTTCAGTTGCCACACAGCTGTTTTTGGGTGGTTACTGAAACAGCAGCTTCAGTTTCTATACTCACACTCTCCCCAGTGCTGTTCTCAACAGATTCACCTTCTAAGTGATCCAATACCACTCCTGTGCCAGGATGAATGACCTCCAATATCATTTCCATTCACTGTGAGCCCATAGTTTCATTCATTAGCCATGGACTTTTTTGGGAAAGCTGCAAGAAGTGAGTAATTTCAAGCGGAACCAAAGTTCTACTTTTAAGAATACCTGATCAGGCAGTGCATTATCACAGAAAGGAACAGGTAACATGTCTTCTGCAAAAACCTCTACCACCAGCCTGCCTGCTCCAGATATCTGGCAAAAAGCTTAGCTGCACATGGGTAGCATCAGCTTTGGTTGCCAGTATACCTGGCAATCCTGGCTTTCCCTGCGTGTGCCCGGAAATTAATGATTTCCCATCTGCCTGTGCTGGAGTGACATCATCCCCGCTTGGTCAATCAAGGTGGCCAAATATGCTCTACACCAGGGGTGTCAAACTCGGGTCCACGTGCCAAATCTGGCCCACACTGTAATTATATTTGGCCCTCAATACCAAATGTCTACTGGAGCTAGCCCGCCTGTAGACAGTGCATGCACCACTAATACTACAAATCCCAGAATGCTCTGCTGGCACGTCAATCAAGACCCACAAGCACCCCTCCAGTGTTTACATTCATTAGCAACCTTCCTCAGTTGTGGATATTTTTTCAATAAATATCAAGGTTGGCCCATGACTTTGTCCAAAGTTTTCATTTTGGCCCACTGTGTATTTGAGTTTGACATCCCTGCTCTACAGGAAGGTATGAAAGAAGAAGATAAGGGTGACCTATGAGAGAACAGGGACACTTGAGTAATGCGGGTTTCATTACGCTTTCATTATGTGGCTCAGCTATCCCTAGAGCAACTAGGATCTGCCAACCAGGAGTTACGTCATCTGCTAATCAAGATGGCCTAGGATTCTCTACGGGAAGGTAAAACAGAAAGAAGAAGGTGGTGTTCTTACTTGTGGCTCAGCTCTCTTAGGCAATTAAGATCCACCAACCTCCAGATTTTATTTTTAGCATTGAGAGGTTCCTAATTGAAGGTGGGGGTGAGAGGAATCCCAAAACTAGGCTTTAAATTTACTCTTAAGAACACATACATACACTTTTGCACATTAAATTATTTTTATATTATCTGTCTAAATTTTCCCACTTTTTTTCATTGACATTGTTAATTGAAGTAGCAAACTAATGTAAATTGTGGAGTCAGCAGTTTAGATTAGTGTGCTGCACAATGTAAAGACATTTTCTCACGATTATATCTCACAATATTCCTATGGCCCCCGATGTCATGTAGCAGGGAGTTGTCCAGCACACAATCACAGTATGTTATCTTTCGATGACAAGCCAACACATAAAGCAATGACAAGAATAGCCCATACATCTCCCGCAGTATCCCACCTCCTTTCCACACTGATCACACGGCTCTGCGCCAGTGATTTAAACCTAGTTAATCCTTCTAAGGCTGCTTCTTTTTCCCTACAGTTCACTCCATCAAAATATAACTTGTGGAGGATTTTCCAAGACTCATTTTTTTAAAGAATTCCCGAGACTCTGGCTAGTGTGAGAGAATTGATGGCCAATTGCCTGAAAGCTGCTTCAGTGTCCGGATTAACCGCAATATAGGAGTCCCTTCGGGGTGTTTCACATCAAAAGTAATCCAATATATCTATGGAAATGATGTAACTAATTATGAGATGTAAAGTATCCCTGTTTATTTAAGATGAAGGTAAAGAGATCTGCATGTAGGCAAACACACCGCTGAGAGTGTCTGTTGTTAAAATATAATATAATGAAGTCCAACTTCAGGTTAAAATTTTTTAATATGTCCCAAAATAAAAAAATTGGGTTATAATACCTACCTTAAACTCAAAGCTGCCCCCTGCACTATTCACATTGCCACAATATGTCCTCTTGTTATTTGAGCTAGGCCCAAAGGACTGAAGATAAACAATGAGTATAGGTTGTCTCTTAGGATATAGGTATGAATACAAATATATAATTGCATGGGAGAATCAATGGGTACTGTAATTTTTTCACTCTTGCACTTAAGATTTACACATTCTTCTAATTAGATTCCATTAAAAAGTGTGATTTATGGGTGAATGCTTCGTAACCCCTATGTGAAAACATAAAAATAGATCCCTATACTTTTGAAAATGTAACTGCATTTAACAAAAAAAAAAAAGAAATTACATTTTTGGTTCGCTGTTGTGATGAGTTGACATGCAATGTACCGCGAACGACCCTTATTGATCATACAGCAGAGAGGTGTTAATAGTTGTTGGCGGCTAGCAAATTCAGCTCAACCATCAGTCGTAGTACAAGGGCATTCTCGTTTTTTTTTTTTGCAATTTTCACAACACTGTATTCACGTCCTTTGAGATTTCACCTAAGGTGATGTGAATATGACATGTTAGTTTACACCTGCCCGTAAAGCACGTGTCTTAAATGACAGCCGGAGTTGCTGTGTAAATAGAGCAGCTTCAGAAGCTTCTGTCAAAAAGAGACATCAGACTCTTAGGCTAATTTCAGACCGGTGGTTGACCACCACAATCTGGTGCGGGCTGAATCCCTTTCCCAAACACTTCTATTCAATTAAATGGGGGAGTGGTTGGGAAACACTTTTTGCAGCTTGATGCAATTGGTGCATCTGGCTAACTTGTAGCAGCCAGCCACTTCCATTGACTTGAATGCAACCACCTTCAAACTTACTGCAGGTGAAAATCAGTTGCTTATTTTTATTCATCAGCTTTCTTAAAAGTACCGTATTTTTTGCCGTATAAGACGCACTTTTTCTTCCCCAAAACTGGGGGGGGAAAGTTGGTGCGTCTGATAGGACAAATACCGTGTTTCCCCGATTTTTTATAAAATAATTAAAATAAGATACCCAAAACCCGATCCTGTGTGTGTCTCCTCTATGCTGGCTGCAGTGTGTGTCTCCTCCTGGCTGCAGTGCAGAGCGAAAGAAGCCGGCACATGCGCCCCCGCGATTCTGAACCAGGAAGCACGCTGCTGATCCCTGCCCTAACGGAGTTACCCGGCCGTACAGTGGAAAAAAGGTAAGTGAACAGAAGGGGAATATGAACGGCGCAGAGTGATCAGAAGGGGAATTTGAACGGCACAGAGTGATCAGAAGGAGAGTGATCAGAAGGGGAATTTGAATGGCATAGAGTGATCAGAAGGGGAATTTGATTTGGTTCAGAATCTTTTTTTTCTAGATTTTCCTCCCTTAAAATTGGGTGCGTCTTATATTCCGGAGCGTCTTATACGGCGAAAAATACAGTATTTAACCGCAGCAATATCTCAGCTGTATGACACGGAAAGTCGAGGTTAAACCGCCCAGTGTTGAAGAGGGTGGCTGGGAGCAACTAACAGCAGTGCAAGTCTGAAAGGAGTCTTAGTTTACCCTAAAGTAAACCCTAAGAGTGTCTTCTTCCATCCCTCATTTTGCCAATCCAATTCTCTTGGCTCTAAGGACTTTGTACGCTGGGACACAGACCAACCAAATAAAATTGGGAAAAATTTTATCTATTAATGTTTAGAAAGTTAGAAAACAATAACTAGAAAAATATTAGTTACCATAAATACTCAAAAAACAATCCACATATAAACTAAAGTTAATACTGAACTTTGATTGAAGTATAAACCTAGGACACGCATTAGGTTTTGTGCGTTATGGTTGGACACCACGAGATGGTGATATGTTCCCATGTAAAGTGTGTAACAAACCCTAATAATGTCTCAGTTATTAACAAAATAATTTTATGGGTTTTTTATTGCAACATTAAAAAAATAAAAGTAATGAAAGGAGAAAAATGTAAATATCATTGGTTGGAAGAATATGAAAAAAAATTACTAGGAAACTAATAGTTGGAGGGGAAAGGGGGGAAGAAGGGTTGTTGTAGTAATCTTGAAGACTGCAACTGCAGACATGAGACATGTATGATGTATGATAAGCCATTGCAATGAGGCACTACCAGTGAAATACCACTTCTTCGATTCCACTATCACTTCTGATCTCCTGCTTAGTCTTGGCAGTGACTCTTTACATTAATTTCATCCTCTGTTGCAAGCCTTCACAATATGACCAAGAAAACCATGTGACAAGGTCAACAAAATTAATGACAAGGTCAACAATTGAACAAGGACTTTTCCCCAGGTATTATTTAAGTGAAAGCTACTTAAAAATTGAAATGACATCAACATATTTAAACCTTTATGAAATTTTAGCGATTTGATATACTGATACAGGGACTTCAGAGAACTTGGAGGAAATTCATGCATGGGGAGATAGAAAGTTCATGCAAGTAATATCCGGGGTGCCAAAGTTAACCCCAGGACCCAGCTCTGCAAGACATTGGTGCTTGTTAACTATCCGTAATTATGTTATATTTATTACCTTCCTATTCCATAATAATTGCGAAGGTACTTGATCTACAATAAGCATCGTGAACAAAGAAAAGATTCATATTGTGCTTGTTGCCATGGATGAATTGCAGACAAGGGTCAGACACGATGTCTTTGTGAACATCTTTGCATGACTGTATACGGATTCACCGAAGCAATAAGCAAAACTTTAACTTTTTTATTTTTTTCTCATCAAGTCTCTAATTTCTTCCTGACTAAAAATATCTCATCTTTGAACAGCAATTTAGGGAAAATAATTGTTTTCTGTGGTTTTATATAACCGTATTTTTTTCTTACTGGATAGACTAATTGGTTCTTCTGACAACCGTTTTCTCTGCTTCTCTATTGTGGAATAAAACAAGGATACATTGTTTATTATTGGAGGCGGACTGGCATATTTTAGTCTATACGTTTGGTTTTATTGTTTATAAACATATAAAGGGTTTCTTCGAGCATTGTTTCCGGAACAGAGATGAAGATCTTGGCTTTGAATTAAGGTTGAACTCAGAAGAGAAATACGCTCTAAATAAAATGAACTCTACATCTGTTCTTTTATAAAATCATTACATATTTTTCTCTAGAGTCTATATTTATGTATTTTCTGATGTTTTTCTGATGTTTTTATGACCTTCGCTAAACATTCTTTAGTGAAGAATCACTCACTGCTAATGAAAAGACAATTCCTGTGTTAGGGCTGCGCTATCTGGCAGGTGGCGTTGGGATTTCATGGGGCATGAAGTACAATTATCTCCCGGTGTTCACCAAAGCACCCAGCAAGGGGTCGTGAGCCAGTGGCCCCAGTGGCCATTGGACTTTTTCTCTGTTGGGAGAATGCAAAGTCGTGGACCCCAGTCTCTTCCCACCAAGGGCGAGTAGAACACAGGACTGCAATGTAGGGACAGCCAAGATCAGGTACTAGGCAGGATGCTAGCGAGAGGTAAACACAGGTCAGGTGGCAGGCAAGTGTAGTCGAAGTCCAAGCACTGGTCAGGGTATGCTGTAGGCAAGTGTAGTTCAGGTCCAAACACAGGTCAGGGCAGGTGGCAGGCAAGCATAGTAGATATCCAGGCACAGGGCAGGTGGCAGGCAGAAGTAGTCAAAGTCAAGGCACAGCCTATCCAGGCGGCAGGCAAGAAAAGTTCAGGTCCAAACACAAGTCAAAGAAAGTGGCGGACAACAGTAGTCTAAGTCCAGGCACAAGTCAGGGTAGATGGTAGGCAAGTGCACTTTGGGTCCAAACACAGGTCAGGGCAGGTAAGAGTAGTCAAAGTCCAGGTCAGGGCAGGCAAATGCAGTCAGTGAGCTGTGCACACTGTAATGTTAGCTTAGCCCATTCACTATTTTTTATTTGCTAACATACTTTCTCCCTCCAACCTCTCACGTCAGCTGCCATTGATTTCCGCTCATCCAGTGATTCATAAACAAGTCCCCAAGGTGTAGTTCGTATATATCTAAAGGCTGACCACTGCTGCCACTGCTGTCACCCCGCACTCGGTTAGATCAATTAATAATGAGCCCCATAAAAGAGTGTTCCATAATGTGTGATAAATACTGGGAATGAATTGAACTGCAGAACACTGATAGCTACAGGAAATAAGTTTATTTAACTCATCTGCTGATTTTCTGTTGGTTCCCGTTGCTGTTCTCGCCAGTGTGGCACCTCTGATCTTTTACTGCTGTTCTTGGTGCAGTGAATGATTGGTTCTGCCTAATGGAATAATTGAAATTAGGGAAAAAACAAGAAAACAGAGGGGTTTTTCGGTATATTCGTATAGACAACAAAAAGCCTTTTTACTATGTATTAATAGCATACATAATATACTGTAGTTCAATAGTATCCTGATTTAGGGTTATTTTGGGATTTGCCAAAAAAAGTCCTTAGGTGACCGCCCAAATATCCAAAAGAGTTGCAGCCTTCTTAAAGTTAAACCCGACGCGTTTCACCAGAGAGCTTGGCTTCCTGAGGCTTTAGGCACAGGAAGCACATTTAAAAACAAAGGTACACTTTTTCCTGGGTACAGCTTTTACAATCACAATTCCTTGTTTTCCCTGCCACATAGCAACTTTTCTTTTTTTGAGGTCCACTTTAAAGAACTGGCAATAGTTGATGATCCACCCAACATCAAGAAGTCTTTGTACTCCTGCCATATTTTCGCAGTCGTTGTTGAAATAAATGAGCAAGACGGTTCTGCCACAACAGCAGCCTTTTGGCTTGATAATAATTGCTGTGTTCCTTTTGTTTTTACCTTGGGATACGTCTACTTGTTTTTTCTTCTTTCTTTCATCTAACTGAACACATTCATATGGTAGTTTAAGGAGTACAAACCGTGGGCTCCACCATCAAAACGTGTCGTGAGACATGGAAGCCAACGTGCTGTACATATGATATTTTCCGAATATGTGCCTTTATTTTATGTCCTAGATATTGTATTTTATGACAGATGGAACCTAGATTCAAAGTGACAGATCCGGCATGTTCATCTCTAGGGAACTCTGCTTACAGGGATATGTAGAGAACCTTTATCGTTTAGACCTGTATCTTTGCTGGAACAGATCTCCTATGCATACCTCATCCATGTCAGGTTGAATGTAGATCATTCCTAATGCTCCTTACTATTTATAGGTCAGGTTCGGTTTTCTGTATCATTTGTAGAACATTTAAGGCATTCCTAACTAATTGTAGAATATTCCAAGCCTTTTGTAATATTTATCTATATTTCAGAAGAGTCACCTTTCTTGTCACAGTTTTATTTTGTTAAAATTCCAGACACATATTAACCCCCTTCTCACCTCTCTCCCACCACCCTTTAGCTCGGTGTTTCTCAGCTAGGATTCTATAGAATCTTGAGGTTTTTCCACAGGTTGCTAGGGATTCTTTGAGCAATGAGCAGTTACCACCGACACCAATGAATTTTTTGGCTATCTGTAAGGGTGGCATTTTCCCAATGGCCACCAATGTAAGAGGCATTATTTTCATGATCAAGACATTAATGTTCTGTAAGCTGTGGATATTGATATTATTGTCAGAGGTTCCTTAAAGCCGAGCTATACTAAAAAAAACACTCACCTTGTGCAGAGCCCTCGATTCGATCCCTCGCTGTCCTGGAATCCTCCTTCGTCCGTTCTGGGCGCCACCGTCTTCTTCTTTCTGGCTTTGTCACCCAATCTCCCACAATATTGAGTGATGTAGCCTGCTGTAAATGGGGAAAAAAGAGGGCTGATCTCTGTGCATGTGTCGCCACTTTTTTTCCCCCATTGCAGGAAAAACTGATATTGGGCATGTGCAGAATGAGCAGCCCGAAGCCTCCTGGGATACGTGATGTATGTTTTCTACCTGTGAAGTTTGGGGATCAACTCAGACTGCAGCAGCATGGTCTTCATCAAAAACACAAGCTTTATTTGGAAAAAAAACTAAACAAAACTGCTTCGTTCCAGCAACTCAGGAAAAACAATATAACACAGTGGGCCTGATTTATTAAAGCTCTCCAAGGCTGGAGAGAATACACTTTCACCAGTGAAGGTAGGTGATCAAGCAAACCTGGAATGGATTTCTTCAATGTCACTTGCTATTTGCGAGCAAATGCTTTGAATCCTGGACCAGATCCATCCCAGGTTTGTTGGATCACCCAGCTTCACTGGTGAAAGTGTATTCTCTCCAGCCTTGGAGAGCTTTATTAAATCAGGGCCACTGTCTCACTTCAGCTTAGGTGTGAATGACCATTCCCACGTCTCCACAGGAAGGGTGCGTCCAATTCCAGTTTCTCATGAGGGTCCAAACCCCACCCTGGGGTTTGCACAGTCCAAAACAACAGCAGTTTTATTTATATAGCCAAGTGTTACAGCACACTCCCCAGCACATTAAAGTCAAAACACTTTATATCATGACAGTTCCACTCACACAGTTCAAGTCTTGTTGTGGCCCACTGGCTTTCCTGGAGCTCTGCCCCCTTCTCCTGCAGCCTGGATCCCACTCTGGCTCCTTTCTCATGCACGGAACATTCTTCCTCTCAGCCTCTGACTGCTCACTCCAGCCTGGAACACACTGGCTGATCATCTCCGCCTGGATCCCTCTGGCTCTCTCTCAGCCTGGATCCCTCTGGCTCTCTCTCAGCTTTAATCCCTCTGGCTGATTACTACTACTCCTACTCACCTTGCACCTGAGCATAGGTGCATATATTCCCAGAATCAGGGTTGGGCCAAAGAACCTATCCTTTCACTTCGTTGGCCAGTTCCAGGGCCCTAAAGAATCTGATTTATTTTCTAAAAACCTATTATCACTTCCTCACTTTCATTTCCCTGGAGCCATTTGAACACTTTCCTTGACATTTTAGGGACACACTAGCACATACCCTCTTATATAAAGTAAACATTTTGGTGATAGGTCTGCTTTAGGACCTGACAGTTATTTCAAGGGACCCCCAAAGGTTGAGAAAGGATGCCTATCCTGCACATTTTTTTCCCCTTACCTTCCAAAAGAAGATATACTCATCCAAATGCATCGTCCTTTGTCATCACTAAAAGGTATACGACTGCAAATCAGTTCCCGACATTCCCCTTTTGCTGACTGCCCTGCTGCAAGATCCTGGTACGGATCCTGAGAGAACCCCATCATTGGACAGCCAATTCCACATCATCTAGGCAGTCATGTGGACCCCTGAAGAAGAACCCCCTGTCCCTCTAAATCGAATTTCGATGGGGTTAGAAAGGATTTTTTTTCTCCTGTCTAACAGATTTATTTTGTTTTCCATCTGTAGCTAGAGCAGACAGGAATGAAAAGCTTTTCCCTGATGTACGAAGGAAAGGGGCAATTTGTTTAATACTCTGAAAGCTGAAATCCAGGTCAAGAGGCATCAATAGTCTCTTTTGAATATTGGTCTCCTTTTTTATTTTTTCTGGATCTGTGCTGTGATCAAACAGGGAACTATTTTTTCTTTGTGTGCAGGTGTCTCCTATATACAGACCAGTCACTGCTGCTTTCTCTCTTTGTTCAGGGTGACTGGTCTTGTCTCCAACCCTTTGTATTTTTCTGCAAGCAACATGTAGTAGGAGGGACCTAATAGGCCCCTCCTATTCCTATTTTAGTATTTGCACATGGAAGAATCTGGAACGGCAAATTCAGTGTACACAAACTAGAGTTATCTCCTGCATGATCATTGAGGAATACCTTTGAATGAAAGTGGCTCAGTGCAGAACAGGATATGGTAATTAATTATTGGGTTAGAAATCAGCTGCAAGGAGACCACAAAAATGTATGCTTTCTTTTTATCAGTGTTCAACCCATAAATTTTCAAAAGCGAGGTGGGAAGAACCTGTAGATGGGTGGCAGCCCCTGTATTGTGACCCAACTCTTAAGTTACCACCCAAAAACCGCTGGGTGGTTCCTGAAAAGTGCTGGGTGGTGCACCCAGCTAAAAGGGTCTGGGGAGAACACTGCTTTATTTTTACAGATTACTAAATTCTATTACTGATAGGAATAAACCCGCACTTCTACATTCCAGCACAAATTGTTCAGTCAACAGCTATTCAGCATAAGTGTTTCTCCCTATTATATTTTTTAATTATTTAGCAAAAATTGCTCTCTTATTGATTAATCTATATCAAATCTGTGCAGTGATGAGATACAGCTGGGTCACAACATGTTCATGGCCATCACTACATGTTTTGTAAATGCAGATGGTTATCTCATTTAATTTATTTTCTGAGCTCTTTTGAGATCCCTACATATGCTGCAAATGTCAGCCGGAGGTGAATTTTCAATAATCGTCCTGTGCCCAGCAACAGCAAAAATCATTTTGCAAGAAAAGTACTCTGAAGGTGGACCTGTTAACATGTAATTACATTGTGCATATAATCATATGCCGTTGCATATGTTCTGTACATCTCAGTACTGCCCTAAACTTTTAGTTTTTGTTCATAAAAAAAAAAAAATATTCTTCTGAGACCAGTGACATCCCTGGGAATTCTGAATATCTATTCTCTAGAGACCAGTGACATCACTGAGGATGTAGCCTATCCAATCACTAGAGACCAGTGAAATCACTGAGAATGCAGCCTATCCAATCACTAGAGACCAGTGACATCACTGAGAATGCAGCCTATCCAATCACTAGAGACCAGTGACATCGCTGAGGATGTAGCCTATCCATCACTGGGGACCAGTGACATCACTGAGAATGCAGCGAATCCAGTCACTACAGACCAGTGACATCACTGAGAATGCAGCCTATCCATTTACTAGGGACCGATGACAATAAAATCACTATTTTTTTATCTTTTTTATCTATACCCATGCAGTGTGTTTCTTCTGTGACTTCTGTCAGCCATATTAGGTTCCTCAGATTCATTTTCTGTAGTCTTCTTTCCAGCATGCATATTATTTGTGAGGTTTGCTACTCTTTTACCTCCTTGCTGATGCTTTCTTGCATGTCTTCTTGTTCCAACACTGTACATGATCTGAAAATAAACGTAAAGGTTTTTTCGCTAGAACTCCATATAGAAACCTATTTGCAGAATTGGCGGGGGTAATACATGAGATGTATGTGAATCCACTGATAAATAAAACTCAGCCACAGCTTCGGTAATGAATAGCTGCTGCAAACTGGCTTATCCACGAGTAATAGCAACGCATCTGCCTCTGGGTAGTGAATAATTTTAAACTCCCAATAGCTTTCTTGTATAACCTTGGGCGAATGATTTAATAAAACTGTCTGCAAACACTAAATGAAAGCTTTATAGAACAGATTGTTGTGTACAGAGCTGTATTCAGTTTGCTTCGTCAAACTGTTTTTCGAAGTGTTGGATACACAGATTAGGGAATGTACCGACTTTTACCCCATTTTCCACAGAACTTCTCTGCTATAACCTCTGAAAGCACAAAAGAACTTGTGGATATATCACAAACCCTCTTAAATGTAGGCTGTCAGGACAACAATTTAGAGTCTAAAGAGATTTGTGAAGAACAACAGGCCGCCATGTCCCAGTGACCAGGCTATGCCCCCTTCATTATGGCTTGTGATATTGCTTATAATGAAATGTCAGCACTTTACTTGGTTAATGTTTTCTGAAATTGTGAATACCTCCATCAACCAGGCCTGTTCTTTGACAGCAGTTTTTAAACGTATGGTGCAATTATTCATCATTTGGTCTCCAAGTTTCTTCTACGAGACTCCAGCAGGTCAACCCACATTTTTGAACAACTGGAACTGCAACTAGCTAGAACCTTTGGTGTCCTCCAACCAAATACTTTACTTTGGAAGACCCATTAAGGGCAATCCAGAGTTAGTACTTTCATCTTCAATTTCTCCATGATTATGTTGTGAGACTCTTATTTGTATTAGCCAGTGACTTGTTGTGTCACTGATTATTATTATTTTCATTATTATTTCCAGCCAGTTGACATAAAATGATGAATATTGTGATTTTGTTTTACAGTTGCATGTTTCACAAAGAGAATTAAGGGTAACAATAATCAATTACCTCATATACTCAAATATAAACCCATCTGAATATACCTACTTTTTTCCTAAAAAACTTTGACTCAAGTGCAAACCTAGGACTTTAAATGCATCAGTTACATACAATATTCAAAGCAGCAATCGGCAGTGTCACCTCCCATATTTCTTACATGAATTTTTCACAAGGGAAGGTTTAGGACCTCTCTAAGTTTTTTTATTGGTGTCTAAGGAGATTTCTTCTGCCTTTTTGTATTGATGACCCTTGAAAGGACAGAAAGCAGAAAACCTCAAATGAGTATACATACTTCTGTTATGTCCATGAAAAACTTTCTTTTACTTTGGAGAGATTTCCTCTGCTGTAGTCTGTGCTACAGGAAGTAAATTTGGTGATTATCTCCAAAGGGTCACAGTTAAGAAAAAAAAAGTCTCACTGAATGTAACCATCCCTTACACTTCAAAAGTACAGAATGTTTAGGCCTTAAATAAAAATTTCTAACTGAAATCTCAGAAATATATCTGCAGTTATAGGATTATACCCAGTGTTCTAGCCAGCTCCTTTTAGCCAGGAGCCCCACTCTGCATTTTTCAGTAACCACCCAGCTGTTTTTTGGCATAATTGAATTGATGTTTATATATTTGAATCATGTTAATAATAATTATTCTACTGTACAGCTTGGTAAAGGTTCTCCATATGTTCCTTGAAGAAGCCTATTGGCGAAACGCGTCGGTATACAAGATGTTCTTTCACTATTTCTTGAATAGGGATATAGAGAATAGGGACCCAGCTTTTCCTTGTATCATATTTAAATGTTTTTGGGTGGTTACTAAATAGTTAAGTTACATTACGGGAGCCACTAGCCCCATAAAGCTTCTTCCCATCCAGCTTAAAAAAAATTTCTTGGGAGAATATTGTAACAGGCTCTATTTTTATACCCTTACTCTAATTTTCTGCACAGAGCAGTTGTCCAAATCCCCAAATATAATAGGAAGTACATAAAATACGATGAGCCTGATTTAATTTAAAGCTTTTTAATCTTGGAGCACATAAACTATCATGAGGGAACCTGGGAGATCCACCTAACCTGTTATGGATCTGCTCCAATTGCAATTGATTTTTAGGAAATCCGTTCTAGGTTTGTGGGATCACTCAGGTTTCTATTTAATAGTCAATCTTCTCCAGTTTTGGAGAGCTTTGATAAATCAGGGTCAATGCTATCATTAAGGAAACAGGCGAGTCTGCCCGAGGACAATTGTGTGAGAGGTGTGGCTATTACTCAGCTCTGCCAGCACAAACCTCTGCAGGGGGAGAACAGGAAGGAGCATTTTCTTTAAAGATGAAAGTATTTGGAACCATTTCCAAGCAAAACGTACTAAAAAATCATGACATGTTGGATGTTGGACTAGAGATAAAAAGGTGTAAGACTTTAAACTGGGCTTGGAATGTATCTCTCTTGCCTCTTTATATTTTTAACATAAAATAAGATTTTGCAATCATGGACCTTATGCCCTAATTTTTGTTTTGTTTTTTTTCCCCAGCAACCAGCAAGCGTTCCTACTGGAAAACGTCCCCTGCAAGAACAGCACATGCTCACGGGTGTTCGAAGTCCACTGGGAGCTCTCCGACCTAAATCAAATAAAAGACGCGGTGGTGGCGACATTCTTTGACATTTACGAAGACGTGAGATCACTTTTGCTACTTTTAATTGCCACGTGCCTCTCTTTCCTTTGAATTCGCACTCCCAGCTTCTCTCTAATGTCAGATTGTTGGAGCCAGGGGTAGATAATGAAAGCAAATGACTTAATTAGTCAGAGACTTTGAGATGCACAGTCAGATCAAGCGTGATTCATGAAACCGCCACGTCTCTCTCTGATGCTGTGGCACACAATCCAGCTCATTGGGAAGATCTCTCGTTACCGAGCTCTGGGTCTGAAACAAAAATAGCATGTTCCAGAGGTCACCGGCGCTTTTAATGGTTTGTACAGGTTTCAGGCCTGTGGAAGACTTTCGGCTGCTGAGCGATTTAAATGTATGCTTTGATCTTTGATATCAAGGGAAGGGGATCATTTATTTTCGACAGGCAAACATGACATGCTGCTGCTTTTTTTAACTGAAAGTATAGTGGGTTTCCAGCAAGCACATTTAGGTTGTTGTTGAAGTGTTAACCTTTTTGACGTTATTCATTTATACAAGCTTGTGCTCCATATTTATTTATTTTAGATTTGAGATGTGGAGATTAACCACTAGAGGCAGCGCAGCTGTTACAGTCATTCTGTCTAACTCAATGTTTCTCTACCAGGGTTCCTCCAGAGCTTGCTCGGGGTTCCTTGGCACAATTTGTGCCTCTCTGATCAGTTTAGGAGACACCAATGATCTTTTTGGCTATCTGTAACAGTGTAAAAGGCATTCTTTCCACTGACCACCACCCTAATGTACTGTGAGCTGTGGATATAGTATTTATTATAAGTAAGGAAGCCTTCTCTCCCCTTCCCTTGTATTGCAATCATTTGTCGAACGAGTGCTGTACACATCAGATTGTCATAGGATACCAGCCCGGAGGTGTACATGTGTACGGAGCCTAAGAGTGACATTCCTCCTATAGTTGTGAGCTGTGAATATAGAAATTATAGCAGGTGTTTCCTGAAGACCTTTTTTTTTCAAGGGTTCCCCTGTTTTAAAAATGTTAAGGTCTAATTGAAGCTGATCCCCATTCTTCTCTTCAGGCTTGCACAGATGTACCGGCTCCTCTCCTGTAGTAAAATAGCTTACTCCGATTTCACTGCACACTGTGAGCTTCTTACAATGTACATTAGAAGCTTGGCAAGTCCAATTGAGCCCACCTCATTTTCTGGCTGGAGGATGTCCATCATCATCTGGAGCAGTGCTTCTCAACCTTTTTAACATAGAGGAACCCCTTGATATAACTTTCAGTTCTTCAGGCAACCCCTGCTAAATTCAGAAAACCGTACGATAGTGTATTGGTCACCAGGAAGAATGCATCTTACATTGCCGGCCATTGGGAAGAATGTCCCCCTTACAGATAACCAAAAAGATCTTTGGTATGCCTCAAACTGACTGGACAGTCACAGATTGCTCTTTGCTTAAGGAACCTCTAGCAATCTCTAGAGGAACCCTGGTTGTGAAACATTGATCTAGACCTTTCCTCCCCAGCCTGTCCTGATCCTACGGCTAGATTATAAAAGAACAGCAACACTCGTTCTGTCTCTCAGCTTTTCTTCATGCATCAGCATGTCTTTTATCGACATGCGTGCATCATGATTGGTCCAAAGCACTGGCCCTTCCTTCTTTTATTGTAAAAATTCTAAAAAGGGCTCTACTTCCCCTTTGTTTTCATAAAAGACAAAAAAATCCCAAAAATGTAAAACACGGTTGGCATTTGTAATTTTGCGATAAGATCCCTTTGTATTGGCTGCTCCACGATTGACACATCTTCCATACCCAGAACAAGGTTTTTTGTAACAGATGAATGTTTATGAACTTCTTCTCATATCTACATACAACCCCGGGGTCATACGATCCTATGGGAAGAGGTGATCGCCTGGATTGGTTATTATTGTTAATATAAACAGGATTTATATAGCACCAACATATTACACAGCGCTGTACATTAAATAGGGGTTGTAAATGACAGACAGATGCAGACAGTGAGTCACTGTAATTTCAGGTCCAGGGTCAGCAGTTTCTGAGATATCAGCTCAATCCATGCTTCCTTCTGCCTGCAGCAGACTGATGACATTATCTCAGCCTAGACAAAGTCACTGAACTAGAGGACTTCATGATGGCCTATTAACTATATTAAACATGACTTTTTGAAAATGTAAATGGTTAATATCCATCGTGACCAATAAGGAATTTATTGCATATAAATATCCTTCTTTTTATTCAAAACCAAATTCCAAACAACCCCGGATTTTGTAGCGTGTTTCTTTTTATTGGACCGAGGTCATGTAATAAACATAATGCGCAACTTGGGCCATAATATACTTTTACGTATTAATTAAATCCAATTCATTACCACTAACTATTATATTTCATTACGTTATAAGAGCGTAATTACACACGGTTCATTTTATGGCACCATTTTGCCGCTGCAGCTTTTATGTTGGAAGATTAGCTGCGGGAATATATCACCTCGGGCACAAGAAAGAGCTTGGCCATGCCATCTCCTGTCACAGTTATCTGCGACGCGGCAAGGGTTAAGAGGAGGGATGGATTTTAGGATGCAGTCTTAAATAATTAATGACATAAATTTATTAGCAGTGGCTCCATCAAGTCACTTACGTCCATGTAACTTTTAATAAAATCTGATCTCGAATAATTAACTATGCCACTCTGTAAAGTGCCATTACTGATGTTGGTATCGCTGGAGACATGTTGATCAGCTTTTAAGCAAAATATCCAGTTTGTTTATGTTCCTTTTCTATTTACTTTTTCACTATGCCAAATGTGAACAGTTGATGAATTGGAAATCCTTCTTTTAATTGCCTCTTTCTTGAACTATAAATCTGCTAAATGCATCACAGGCACATGAAAAGAAAAGCCTGCTTTTTGCTTTGTATGCTGTAAAGAAGAGTCTTTTCTCTCTCTGTGAAAGCAGTGGTCTCTTTGTAGAGATCCTTTACAGCCACCGGTCCCCAACCACCAAGTTATGGGCTGTACCAAAACAGGCTGCAGCCGTCCTTGTCAACAGGAAGGATCTTTGTCCTCGCTCCTGTTTTTTTGTTCAGCTGGTTACAAAAGGCCAGCATGCATGATTGGTTAAACGAAATGACAGAAGGGAGAAGCCAGCTAATATGATTGGCTAAACAAAAGGACAGGAGGATAACATGTTAAAATTGGCGACCGCTGCTTTATAACAAAGCTCTGTGCAGCATAGTGGCTCAGAGGTTAGAATCTCTGACAGAACACGATCTGCATGGGGCTTGCAGGTTCTGCCTGTGTTTTCATGGTTTTCTCCGGGTACATCTAGTGACAAGATAAGGGACTCTGTAAAGCGCTGCATAATAAAAACTGTGTTATAATAATAATAATAATAATAATAATAATTGAAAGGGGCAGCACAAAATACAGATTTGTTATGTGAAAGAAATCAAGTACACCTCTATATTTACCACCCCTTTAAATCCATAAAATAGGTATTAGGTGTTCATGATTAGGACCTGCTTCTGGAATAACCAGATTTATTTAAACCCTGAATATTAAGTGTCTGGTGTTTGATATTCTATTGGCCTGTGTTGTGGCAATGTGCCAAAATTAAAATAGCTCTGTATGGCCCTGCTTGTCTTGGAGTCTTCCAGGAGATTTTAAACAATTACCTAATTATTTGAAATCAATTCATTCCACTCTAAGGAACAAAATCTGCAAGTAGTGTAAATTTCAAGCAACTGCTAATTTGTCCAGGACTGGCCAGCTCAGGAAATGCAGCCAAGAGCTGCCTATGTAATGCTAAAAGCAGCTTTCAACAACCCCAAAATTACACTGCAGGGTCTTCAGGTAACTCATCTAATTGAAAATGTATTGGAGTTGTGCCATGAAAAAGCCTTTGCTGTCCAAGAAAACTATTAGTGCAAGACATTTGCCATTCAATGTGTCAGGCTAAGATATTATGGAAAAATGTGCCACGGTCTGTAGAATCAGAGATAAAGTTGCTTGGCCAGTAACCATAGACATGATTAGTGCAAGGAAAGCAGTCCAGGAGAATAACCTCATACCAACTGTAAAGCATAGTGGTGGAAATGTCATGGTTTGAGGTTGCTTTGCTACGTCAGAGTTTGCTATTGTCAAACTATAAATTCCACATTGTATCCATATGTGCTTAAAGAAAATGTAAGACCATCCCTCTGAAATTTAAAGTTGAACCAGGAATAAATCTTTAAAAGCATCCATATTTCTAACTGTTAACAACACTGTTATTCCACCCTTCCCCTCAGGCACGTTGTCTTGGTGTCACCTTTGACTCTGCCCTCTCATTTACCCCTCAAATTCAGAACATTTCCAGGTCCTGTCACTTTCATCTGCGCAACATCTCCAAAATCTGCCCCTACCTGTCCCCTGAGACCACGAAACTCCTTGTACACGCTCTTATCATTTCTCGTCTGGACTACTGTAACCTCCTCCTCTCTGGTATTCCACTAACCCGACTCTCTCCTCTACAATCTTTTATGAATCCCTCCACAGTTATTGTCCCACTTACATTTCTGACCTGGTAAAAAAATATTCTCCCAGCCGCTCTCTCCACTCCACCAATGACCTACTAATGACTTCCTCACTCATAACCTCATCACACGCACGTGTACAAGACTTTTTCAGAGCTGCCCCAACTCTCTGGAATGGTCTTCCTCGTCCTATTCGGCTTGCTTCTACTTTCTGCTCATTTAAAAGAGCACTCAAAACCTATTTTTTCAAACTTGCCTACCCATCTTCTTCTGTCTTGAAACCACCACTACTTCCCACCACTACATATCTCCCATCCTGTTGTGTGTAAATTCCTCCACCTACTAGATTGTAAGCTCTTCAGGGCAGGGTCCTCTCCTCCTGTATCACTGTCTGTATCAGTCTGTCATTTACAACCCCAATTTAATGTACAGCGCTGCATAATATGTTAGCGCAATATAAATCCTGTTTATTAATAATAATAATAATCCTTGCAAATTCACCAAGCAGTGGCTCAGAATTGAGTTATGGACTGTTAAAATGTGGTCAAGGCATTTAAAATGGGTAGTTTGTGTAAGGAATTCCACAGTTATCCTGTGGAAGCCTTTTGCAGGAGGAGTAATAAAACTTGAATTGATTTGATTTTAGAGAGTGTTTGGGCAACCACAAAGTATTAGACATCAACTTCTTTTGAGTTTGGAGTCTTTGAACAGTTTTATTTAGGATGTTAGGATGCCCCAACTACCACCAATCATGATCAGGGTCATCATAAGGTAGCAAGGTGGCTCAGTGGTTAGCTCTATGGCCTTTGCATTGCTAGGTCCCAGGTTTTATCTGCATGGAGTTTGCAGGTTCTCCCCGTGTTTGTGTGGGTTTCCCCCAAGTACTCACATTTTCTCTCACATTTCAAAAACATTCACTTAGGTTATTTGGCTTCTTCCTAAAATTGACCTTAGACTGTGTTAATGACATATGACTATAGTAGGGACATTAGATTGTGAGCTCCTTTGAGGGACAGTTAGTGATAGGACTATGGACTTTGTACAGCGCTGTGTAATATATTAGCGCTATATAAATACTGTGTAATAATAATAAAATCATAATTTAGAGATCAATTTTCTCAAAACCGATCTTTTAACATAACTGCCTTTAGCTAAGATAGTCTGTAGAGTATTCTTTGGGTTGTTCAGCATTTAGCCAATCTATTTTATGCTCTGTCTTCTTGTTAATCATGTCCGGTTTTATTTTTTTTTCAGGGAATTCTGGACATCATCGTACTCAGCAAAGGAAGTTCCAATGACAACTCCATCCACATCTTACAGAATAACTTTGAAGCCGACGCTTACTTTGTCAAAGTCATAGGTAAGGAAGAAATGTTGTCATTCCTTTTATATAAGTGATCTATGTAAATGTATGCTTAATTAAAACAGCCAAAATGTTGTTTCCATGCCAACCAGAAACAAGCTACTTTTAATTTTCAACATATGTTCAGAATGGGGTGTGAGACCTTGTTTTTAAAGCGCATATGTCACCTTGCCTCGTATTTACTTTTACAGTTTTCTCTGTCCCAATTGAAAACCACCCACATACATCATTCCTGAAATACGGCAAGAACACATTGCACTTCCTGGAATAAGATTGTAGGGAAATCAATAATGTGCCATAACCGATAAAGACCAATTACAAGCTAAGACAGTGGGTTTAGGAAAGTGCAAGCTGAACTGTGCAGGGATGTTTTAATATTCCTAATTCAATTATTGAGTAATGTATAATGATTATGTATTAGCGCTTCGAACCGATCTTTTACAATATATTATTGTATATAAATCTTATAATATATATGTATATATCGTCCCTGTAGATCCACGAATGAGGAACGATCATAATGAAAGTGAAGGGCAGGGAGCGCAGCAGGGTGCCACTCTGTTGTTCTCCCCCCTCCCCTTTCCATAGAGCAGATCGGTCCTGTATGTATAGTGCTCGATAATGCATTGTGCAGTCTTTTGGAATGGATTGTGAAAGTTCCTTTGCAACGACAATTGTCGTTAATTGTACACATGTTCGATTTTAAAAAGACAGAAAGCTAAATGAAGGAGCGATGTACATACATGAACAACGTTGAGCTACCGCTGTACACGTCGGATTCTCTTCGGAGACTAGCTCTGAGGCTCGTATCGAACGAGAATCATCTGACGTGTGTACGTAGCCTTACAGAGCCTAAGTAGATAAGCTATTTCCCTGCCAACACTTTGCAGAGAAGATCCCTTGCTTTGTCTGTGTAAGCAGTGCTTTGGATTGTGTTGCACTGCACAGATGTGAATGAGACACATACACACGTCAGATGATTATCCTTCGATAATCGCATCAGGGCTGATATCGGATGAGGATTGATCATCATGAAAGTGAAGGGCAGTGAACGCAGCAGGGTGCCACTCTGTCGTTCTCTCCCCTCCACTCTCCATAGAGCAGATTGCTGCTGTATGTACAGTGCTCATTCATGCATTGTGCAGTCTTTTTGAATGGATTGTGAAAGATCCTTTGCAACGACAATTGTTGCACGTGCGTATGCAGCATTAGGCTGCATACGCACATTAGATTTTTATTGTACACACGTTATATTTTAAAAAGACAGAAAGCTAAATGAAGGAGCGCTGTACATACATGGACGACGTTGAGCGACCGTTGAACAAGTCCGATTCTCTTCCGAGACTAGCTCTGAGGCTCATAACGAGCGAGAATCATCTGATGTGTGTATGTAGCCTTACAGAGCCTAAGTAGATAAGCCAGTTCCCTGCCAACACTTTGCAAAGAAGATCCCTTGCTTTCTCTGTGTAAGCCGTGCTTTTTTTGCAGCAGTCTGATATGTCCCTTGCTATGTCGCAGACAGATTTTTCCAGTATATAAGGAGCAGATTAAGGTGAGGATTCAGTGGCCACAACATCACTATTCGTTACCATAGGGTGAAGAAAGCTTTTTGTTCAACTGGATGTACTATATGACACATCTGGAAGCGTTGGATACCAGTGGTGCTTATATATCTCTTGGCAGCAAAGAATTGGCTTATCACCCCCTTTATTCCCCCCCCCCCCCCCTTTCATCATCTGGATTTTTGCACCCCTTCCCTGTCTCTCATCCCTTCTATTTTTATGTAAGCCTTTCATATTCACTCAAGCATTTACAAAGAATTCAAAACACTACAACAATAAAATGAATGCTGGTCTTGCTTTGA
Source organism: Pyxicephalus adspersus (assembly GCF_032062135.1). Classification (NCBI taxonomy): domain Eukaryota; kingdom Metazoa; phylum Chordata; class Amphibia; order Anura; family Pyxicephalidae; genus Pyxicephalus; species Pyxicephalus adspersus. The sequence goes on along the minus strand of NC_092866.1, from coordinate 7,648,982 downwards.
ACAATCCAAGAAAAGGAAAACCCTTATCAGTCAACGATGTCTCCACTAATTTGCTGATCAAAAACTTTGCATTTCAGGCAAAATCATGGAGTTCCATTGAAAAATGGGGGTCTTATCGCAGCATGGCAGTTTAATCAGACGCTGCCTGCCTAGTCTAGATGTATGTCTTGGCATGGAGAAGAATGTGCTCCTAAACAGATGTTTAGCGAGTATTAAAGGAGCCGGGGAGAAACAAGGAGATGATAATTGGTCAGCTCCTGCAAAGCTCTGACTTCAGTTTCACAGGCAGAAGGCTGAATTTTTCTGAGTATGCAATCCATCATCAGGGCCAAGGCTACAATCTGCTTTATTTGACTTGCATCCTTTGACCCTTAGCTGCAGTGTAGATGTAAGTCCCGGGATGACCCGGGACTTGCAGGCTGCAAAAAAACTTTGAACCCAATTTCAAAATACAATGAGTATCCAGGTGCGTTCTGTGAGATGGATCTGGATCGTTTATGTTTAGACACAGATGGTTTATTAAGTTTATTTAACAATAACTATTTGCTATTTGATTTTTTTTTGCCCAACTTAATGCCCTAATTTACATCAGATTTTTTTAAAATTAAAATTATTTTGCCATTAGTATAATTATTATTTTAGAGCAGATATGAACTGAAGTCAGAGCAGAGTTAAATGAAAGATCCACTTACATTGCTTATTATTAATATTTTTACTATTACACAATACTTGTATAGCACCGACATATTACGCAGCGCTGTGCAAAGTCCATAGTCATGTCCCTTAAAGGGGCTCACGATCTAATGTCCCTACCTCAACCAAATGTCTTCAATACAGTTTAAGCTCAATTAACCTAACTGCATGTTTTTGGAGTACTCAAGGGAAACCCATGCAAACACGAGTAGAACCTGCAAACTCCATGCAAATGGGGTGTCCTGCTGTGATTGGAACCTAATACCCAGCAATGCAAAGGCCAGAGTGCTAACCTCTGAGTCACTTTGCTGCCCCTATCCCAATTTCTAAATCCTATCCCGGACACCAGTTAAACCCCTAAATCTAAGTCGAAAGCATAAATCTCATTTATACATCATGTCAGGTAGCTGATTCAAGGAGGAGAATCAGTTCAGTAGACTGGCCTGTAGCTTAACCAGTGCTGGGACCTAGCGCTGTAAAGGCCAGAGTGCTAACCACTGAGCCACCATGCTGCCTATATACCATTACAACTGAATATATAAGGGTAACTAAAGATGACCTCTGAGTGTGTATTTTTGTATCATATACCCAGGTTTGATAGGCTCACAGTAGGGTGCACAAATACCGTAACTTCCCATTAATTTGTTTCATGCAAAGGCAAAAAATGTTGCCATCCCTCTTTCCATAACATCGGTGAATATGATCGCAGATATTTTACTAAACAGTATTTTCTGTTTCCATTTTCTGCACCAATTTCTCGTCAAATCGTGCGTTCAAGATGAGATTCCCTCTGGCTGATGGCAGAATTAGAAATTTTTACTATGTTTAGGCATTTTTAATGAAGACAGAGCACGCATCAGTGAACAAGTTACGGTCTGTCAGATAACCAGTTCCGGGGGAGGCAGCGCGCTTCATCCAAGGTGTAAAACCTTTCTGATAAACCCATAAAGTGTTTCTATATCCAGCCTGGAGGAGTGGATAAATGTGTTCACACGTACTAAATCCGTAAGAATGAATCTTCAATCTGTGTTTATCTACCTCTGCTGTATGGGCCAATATGAATCTTAACGTAAATCCGCGGTCATGCTTTGTGACCCCGAGTGCAAAATGAGACATCTGTAGGCACTCTCTTCCCAGATCCTTTTATCTTTATCAATAAAAAAGATGTGAAGGGGAGAGGGTGATGTGGGCAGTGATTCACAGTTTTGTTAAAGATAAATACCTTATAGAGTTGCTGAATTTTAGTGATCCCTTGGCACTGTGGAAATAATAAAGTGCCAGATTTTGGCAAAGACTAGGCAGCTGGAGCAGCATGATTTATGGACCTGGGGCCAAACTACATAATGAAGGGAGACCTCTACTTTACAAAGAAGAGTAATGTTACTCTGGAAACCGGAAGCTCAGAAAAAGGTGGAGAGCTAAGATGTAGCCATCAATACTACCTGTAGTCTGCCTACATCTGATCTTTCCCCATTGTTAATCTTTTTTTTTTTTTTTTTGAATTGTGTGAAAGAGAAAAAAGTATTCAATTTGAACAAACGGCAAGAAACTTTCTAGTATGTAAGGGTGCCTAGGCATTCCTTGCTTACAGCCTCATAGATATGCATCTCTATTGTGAGATCTAAGGCACTGCTGTTTATACAGGGTTACCTGTTTTTGCTTCCAGTGTGGGAGCATAAAGCGTATGGGTCTGGAGACTCTGGAGGAGGATACACTTTCATCAGTAAAGCCGAGTGATCCAGCATACCTAAAATGGTTTTCCTCAAAGTTATATGCTATTTGCTAGCAAATGTTTTGAATCCTGGACCAGATCCATTCCAGGTTTGCTGGATCTCCCAGCTTCACTGATGAAAGTGTATCCTCTCCAACCTTAGAGAGCTTTAGTAAATCAGGCCCTATGTGCGGGTAGTGGAGCCACTTTCACATGACAAAGCACAGGTTAGAGTAGTACTGACAGTGTAACAGTGTACGAGAGTCACAATATCACCAGAACAGAATTTAGATCCTTTGGCAAATAGGGTAATTCGTATAAATGTATTTCAAACCTGAATTTAGATTTTCTGGAGTTAACCTGCAACTCTCCAGCCATCAGTGGAAATGGCTCTCATCAGATTGGAAGAGCTTCACAGTCCAGCTCCTTCCTCATATTCCCAGGCCTCAAAGCACAGTAATTAGAGATAATGTATATTTTTTTGTCTCGCTGGTGCTTCTCTAATGTACGTTTCCATGACACCGCTTCATTAACCTGAAATAAAAGGTGCTAAAAATATCGAAGGTCAAAAAACTGACCATCTATAAATTTGGCTTCATAATTGTAGAAAAATGTGTCCGGGGACACTGACCTTACCTTCATTTACATTTTAGCAGTTGTTATGTCCACACGTCCTAGTTTCCGGGTGGTTGGGAATTTGCAGGAAAACTCTACTTTTGGTCTTATGTTCTGGAATGTCTTTAAAAACTGGAATATTCATGTGTCTTTAGCCAAAATATTTTCTTTTAGTGTTGGATAGAGTAAAGAAGGGTTTAACTTCTGTAATTTTTGTACTGCTGAGTATATGGATGGTAAAGTTTGTGTCCTTTACACACACATTTTGCTTGTACAAACTTGTTTGTAATGCCAAAAAAGGTCAGCTTGCTTTATATCCAAAAGTCATCCTACAGACTACTTCCCTGCCTTGCTGACCATCACTCAGGATTTCACTCTCTCCCCCTCACAAGCAATCCCATGCATGTGACACCATGGGATGGATGGGAGAGGTGGTGCAGTAAGTGCTGCAGTGCATTGTTCTTCATTACTTTTATTCTAATTATTAGCAATCTTCCCTGCCATTTTCCTGCTGTCATTGGGACTGTGCATAATACAATTAAAAGAAAAGCTTTCCAGGTTCCTTGGTAAGTGAGGGGGACATCAGCATTAAGACCGGGGCCCCAAATTTTGCAGCTTGCTGAGGTACATTGGCTGCATTCTCCCTGGCTGGTGGTTATTTCTGCCTCTGACATTAAAGCCCGGTAAGTCTTTTTTTTAACTTTATTTTACACACTGGCATCAATGGACTGGCAGGCAAGTGAATCTTATAATTGTACAGAAAGTCCAATTCTTTTAAAATGTGACAGCACATCGCAATGCACTATAGTTAATTGCAGTGTGGTGTGATACTCAAAATTGCAACGTACACCCTTTTCGCCAAGTGCACAAACAAAACACTTTGAAGATCATTTTTATATGTTTATTCATTGCAGTGTATTGCTGGCCTACAGCAAATGCATCTCAGTCTTCATAAATATAAAAAAATATGGTATAAAAAAATAAATAAATAAAATCAAACCTTTTTGTTCTGCAACTGCATTTGTTTAATGAGTTTTTTTTCTCTTCACAGTGCTCAGTGGTATTTGCTCCAATGACTGTCCCCAGCAAGTCAAGGTAGGTACTTTGGTTATACAATCGTATTGAAATTGAAGAGTCGTTCAGAGTCAGTCTGCACTGATCAGCTAAACATATTGGCGAGTCATTGCAATCCCAGATCCACACCCATGCCCTCCAAGATTTTTGAAATATAAATTTGAGTGGATCGTTTAGTGATCAATAGTTAATGAGATAAACCTGATTAAGGGGTTCAATTTATAAAACTGTGAATTACATTCATTAAACATTCAAAGTTTTATTGAAAAACTCATGGAGCTGCACAGTTCTGCACCAGAGAATGTGTGGGAAATGTCAGTTTCTCTGCTTTATAAATAGGAAAAATATTTCACACCATATTTACATGGCACAAAATATTTGTAAATTAATCGTTAACGCCTATGAAAGACTAGCTTCAGTGGTGAGGTTGTGGTACATTTAATGCTCCTCTGTACCAGGAACCAATGCCTCTCGGGAGAAACTACATGGTAGCATTTCCCTGCAGTAGCCCAATATGAAATTATAGGTATTGGTCCTGCTTACTGCTGCCAGCTGTCAAGAACCAATGCTGCGGCGCGAGTGTTCAATCAAGGTGCCAGTTTCGTGGGATTGTGTGAAGAGGGTCTAAACCTGCCCTACACCATTACTTTTTGGGGTTGTTTTAGGAGAGACTATTAAACTGATGTGAACAAAATTGCAATATATTGTACAGTATTCTCCCAAGAAATGTTTTCAAGCTGAGTTGGAAGAACCTGTAGGCGGGGGGCGGAACTTGTTTTATAACCCAACATTTTTAGTAACCACCCAAAAACAGCGGTGTGGTTACTGAAAAGTGCCGGGTGGTGCGGCCAGCTAAAAGGCACTCAGGAGGACACTGTTGTTTTTAGGTTTTGGGCTCCCCCCTTCCAATATTCTAACCAGGCGATTCTGCAAGTATCACACTCCTTCCCTAGAGTGACAATGAACTGTAAAGGAGCATCGTTGGCACCCTAGGACAGGAGTACAGCACCCCTTCTTTAGGAAGCGCTTTAGTTCCCAGACAAGCCAGTAACATGGTATGAGATTTCAATTCATCATTGTCAGCTACTATCAGAGATCCCCAGGTATTTTTGTGCACAGTTTTGTTTTCCTACCAAGATATAATAAAATGCTTGATCTGTATATTTACCAGACCAAAAGGGAGCAAAAAGACTTCATTGTTACGGTGTTCATAAACTTTAGGCCTTGTAGATTTTACATAATTTGAATTTCTATGTAACGACCTATTTAAACTCATCTATATATAAAATAAAACAGATTTAATTTTATTACCATTTACTATAATAGCTTGCTGCAGTTTTACTTAACCATTATCACTATTAGCAGATATGGTTATGCTTATTAAAGTTTTGTTTTTTTTATTGTGCAATTGTTTTTACAGCTGCGTGGGATACAGCTTGCATTAGTTTATTGCGCGTTGCCTCGTTAATATTATAATATTATATTAATACTACACTTATGCCGCCACCATCTCTCCAAAATGTGGTAACGCTTCTGTTATTTCCAGCCAGAGACCCATTGCCATTCCCTTATGGGGGTTTCCTAGGTAATTTTTCTTTCATAGCAGCTCATCCCAGCATGGTTAATATTAGGGAATGTAAATGTTATTTGAAAAAGCTAAAGACCCTATGGAAATTATTTTTATGTGAAAAAATAAAAATTAGAGCAGAATTCTTTACATCATCATTGTTTGAGCTGGTAATACTAGGTAGATGATATCTGCTGTGCTGAGGTTATTCTTAGTCAGATTTCTCAGGATTTTAACAATGCATCTGTGTTGGACTTTTACCTCCTCTCACTTGAGTCCATACAGTACAGCTTCTGGGAGCTTCATATTGGGAGCAACATTGCAATGTTTATCTACCCTTTATCTCAGGCTTAAGAGGTTCTTACCTGAATACCCACCATATGGATATTCAGGTAGTACTAGAGTAGGAAACATACTGATAATGTTATGCATTGATTCCTATTGTAAAACTTATCGAGAGGTTTTGGAGGAAGAAATAAAAGTAGAAAGTGGATAATAAATATTCTCATTACTGCAGTTTTTCATTAGACGTCGTCTGCACTGTCTGTGGGTTAGGGCCAAGTCCTAACTTCTATTTCTTTAGAAAATGTCTCACGCTGCAATACTTTCCTTCAGTCCAGGGTTTTCACCTGCAATACCACTTATTCGCCACAAGATTTGCTCATTCTTCCCAAAGTTAAGACTGAAATACCCTCAAGATGAGCAAAGTTGAAGTATATGCTCCATCTTTTCAGGAAGATGGAGCACATACTGTGGGTGTCATGATACCACAAGTCCTCCACCCCTGTACCTTTTATTCACTTATGTCAGTGTGTCTCTCTGGCCTGGAAGACACAAGAGTAAAAATTATGGAGATTGGAGTTGGACTTTAAACATAAACAATAGATTAGATATAGATTATTACAATCAGCTTATTTTTGAAAATGATATCAAGGTTTGGAGACCATGCACAAAAAGCTTTATTTGCAGATTCTGCTTCCTATTTACAGTGCTTTACAGTGACAGCTCCTTACTTCTTCTCGTTTATATTGCAAGTCCATGGTCTAGTCTTAATACAATGAACTCCCCAGATTTTATTTTCAAAGTTGCTGTTAGCAAATCCATTAGAAACATTACTTTAGGAAATTTGCTTAAAACATTATTAATAATATTATTATTAATATTAAACAGGATTTATATAGCGGCAACATATTACGCAGTGCTGTACATTAAATAGGGGCTGCAAAAGACCGACAGATACAGACAGTGCAGCAGGAGGAGGAGGGGACCCTGCCCCGAAGAGCATACAATCTAGGAAGTGGGGGAATTATCACACATCAGAAACGGTGATCTCTAGTCTTCAAGACTGAATGCAAACCACAAAATAATCATGAATCAGGAATGTGGGAGCTATGTTACCTCTGAAATGATTTGCAATTTGTTTTATTCAAGCTGATGTTCTAATTTTGGTCTGCTGCAGTTAAGAAATGCATTTGGACATGTGCATGCCTCCAGCCTGTGGTTGGACAGTAAAGCAGGGTCAGTCAACTGATCGGCCATCTCACTTTTCAATCTGCTGGCTTCTTCTATCAGTATGTTACTTTTTGGTGCCTGTATGCTGTAGCATACCATATTGGCTCCTCGCTCCTTCAGCTTGTGGCTCCACTACTATTCATGTGGCTGATATGAGGACAGATTCATGTACTTAGCCCTGTTCCATTTTTATTTAAAAATTATTTTACATCTGCCCAATGTTTCAATTAAAAGTAGAACTAAACCTGTAATACTCAACTATACCATACTATTTTGTTGCAGGGTGTTGCTATTCTTCTTCTTTTTGGAAACAATATTCCGCCATCTTGATTGACTTTGCCGTGCAGACACGCATGGGTTCATTTTTTGCCGGCTTGTTCAAGAGAAGCTGGGATTGCCGGATTTACCTAGCATGTGTTGAGCTGCACATGTGCAGCTGAGCAAAATTTGGCAGACAGGTAAGAAGAGTTATTGCAGAAGGTACATCCCCTGTCTCTTCCTGCAATAACCGCCTGGCTGAGCGTAGATTTTTCCAAACGGGACTTTGGTTCTACTTTAAGGCAGAACAGAGCTACAGCACCCTAAGGGTGAACTTTATTTTAGGTTCAGCAGTTATGGTGAAATCACATTGCATTGTATGTGCATAAAACCTCAGCGGACGCTTCCAAGAAACCTTTTCTTTTCTTTTTTTTTTTTTTACAAGCGGTGTCACCGAGGTCTACTAGCAAAGCCGCTGAACAATTGATTTTTCTGACAGCATGGATCCCGAAACCCTCGCCGCACTCGACTCCCTAGCTGGGTTCTTTTGAAGTTTTTTTTTTCTTCCATCCTAACTGCTGCTTGAAATGCTGGGGTGTTTCTATTCACAAATATATTCAGTGTGATAAATGACGGAAAGTGAATAGGAAACTTGCCTTTTTGACCTGCATTTGTTAACTAGGGTTTCCAAAAAATAATGAAAAAAAAATCCCGCTTTAGTCACATTTCTAGCGTATTACATTAGAGATTTAATGAGATGTAAAAGGCCAACTAAAATAATTAAAGAACCATGAAAGCATTGCTCATTTGCTCATACTTTAAATGCAGAAACTAAAACTTCTGGAAAAAAAAACTGCTGCCGGCTAAAAGTGCCTTAAATACCCCTTAATATGGATGACTCTCAGGATGTTCTGACCCCTGTATTGTTTCTGCCCATCGGGCTTCTTTGTGTGTTGTGTTTGTGTCCAGTGCAAAATTGCAATTCTCTGTCTATAGGCTGTTTTTATCCTTGACTTCGGGCAAATGCCTCCATAGATAAAATACTTAAAATGAATCTGTTTTATCTGAAAAGGAATTTTTAGTCTTACCGATCAGTGCTGAGATATTCACAGATCTGTTACAGGGCAGGAGAACCCTGACCTTTGCAGTTCATTAACATCTACAGGTCTAGTTTGTTACCAGACAGCGAAAAAGTAAAAGCAGCAAATGAGCTCACTTCTGTGTTTCTGCTTTCTTCTATCAGCATACAGCACAAATGGTTATTAATTTTATTCTTATTAAAGAGTATTTATATAGCGCCAACGTATTACACAGCACTGTACATTAAATAGGGGTTGCAAATGACAGATATAGGTTGGCTCCTTTTGCTGCTCCTTCTCCCCCTTTCCTAAGTCTGAATTGTTTTGTACAGGGATTACAAAAGCCCAACTAATGTCGGTCAGGACACTATCGGCATGGAGTTTGCAGGTTCTCCTCGTGTTTGTGTGGGTTTTCTCCAGTACTCGAGTTTCCTTCCACTTCCCAAAAACATTCGGTTAGGTTAATTGGCTTCTCCCAAGTTGACCTTGGACTGTAATAAAGACATATGACTATGGTAGGGACATTAGATTGTGAGCGTCTTTGAGGGACAGCTAGTGACATGACTATAGACTTTGTAAGGCGCTGCGTAATATATCAGTCAGGGACAGAGCTCTCAAATCTCCAGGGAACATAAGCTTTGCTGATTTGAGGACCTTAGCTCTGACTTAACAGAGGGTGCATCGGACCACTGCTTGCACACAAATTTCATGGATGTTCTCTGCAGCACACTGGCTTTTCTACTTTGGCTGTGGCTGGTTTCTAAAGAAAATTAACCTTATGTCTTTGCAAACTATTTGATGCTCCTGAAATGTTTGCTAACTTAGTTGTCTATATTAATCCGAAAAGGGGATTTGGCCACAATTTAGCCTTTGTGAACATCGTTTAGATCCTTACACTTTTATGTATAGATCTAATAAATAGTAAAATTTTAGTAGACCCAATCTTTTTTTTGTTTGTTTATTCTTTCTTGAATGCTTTAAATCTTTTCATCCACAGCATCTTGTTCTTTTTTATAGTATAAATCTTTCCTTGGTGTACATAGCGGTGCTCAAAGCGGATAATAGGTTTGCATTGGTGAGTCAGGCCTGCTTTTACCCACCCAAACCCACATTAGCTTTTCAGCGAGCAACGAATGAATGTCTAGCTCACCCGTCGTCCGCTGAAAAGATCAGCAAGATGGTGTCCTTCAAGACGCAAAAGGTCAAGTTGTTTTCTTCCTGCTCCTATTAATGATAAATATCTACCCATACAGAGTATTAGGCTGCCAAAACAAAAGATGTTATTAACATGAACTAGCTGCCTCTGCGCAAAGACGAGATGAACGGCAGGCTCGACCGAGTCATCTGTGGCTGCATTTGTGCACGTCCATCAAATGCCACGCTCCCTCCGTTGTTTCTCTTTATATTTGCATTGCTGGATGTTGAAAGGCCTATTTTCTGCACCATTGAAAGATGAATCATGCCAATTCCACTCCCCTCCTCAGTATTCTGACCTCGACTGTCCGTCTACATATCACAAAGACACTTTGACTAGCTTGGTTCAGGAGATAAACACTGTGGTTTACAGGTAACATGCTTGATCTATCAAAGTGGAGTGGTTTGTCAGCAGGATTATAGAGGTTAAATATGTATTCAACATCACGACTCTGTGAATCAAAAGTTAAAGGGTCAGTCCACCAAATACTGATACTGTTGGAAGATTTAAAGCTCCTTTCTTCTAGGGACTCTGCTGATGAGATTTCTGCGCAAATGTTCCAAGTATACCTACTGTGCCCATTATGGAAGGCTTCCTGGAAATGCATATCTGGTGTGCCCATTTTGTTGTGTTCCACCATCTATGCACTGTGTTCATGGGCTTGAACAACTTCTGTGCCCATTATTAGATGCTCCCACCATCCTTGGACTGATTTCCTGGGAATGCATACCTACGGTGCCCAATATGATAGGTTCCACCATCAATGCACGAGTTAATGGGCTTGTACACCTTTTGTTGCCATTATGAGGTGCAGCATCCCTGCAGTTTCTAGATCTACACACTTTTGCTGTGCCCATTATGATGAGCTCCTACCATCTGCACCAGGTTTGTACATCTGCTGTGCCCATTATGATGAGCTCTGCCATGCCTTCTCTGAGTTCCTAGTAATTCATACCTGTTGTGCCCCCATTATATGGGGTTTTCACTATATTTCTATGACCCAAAATTCCCAAGTGGGCAAGAGCAGATCCTTAAATTAGGACATGGAGGTCTCACTGTTTAAGTACCCAAGATAAATAAGTAGCCAGAGCCGACTCAATCCAGCAGCCCCTTCTTATAATTAAAATATAACAATTGGTCTAATTGGTCCTTAAATTTAACCCAAAGTCAAATAATAAAAAATGCCCTTTGTTGTAGTTATGTAACCATTATATTGGGTTGTTGAATTTTATATTATAAACATGTTTTTATGTACTGGAAAAGTTTGTGTTGGCTTTCCATAATCCAAGAACTGCGGGTAAAAGAAATGAGTATAAACAGTGTGACCCGGTGAGATCTCTGGTGCTGTAAGTCTGACACTAGGTACATGCCTACAGGAGGCGAGGGAAAGACATTAGTGTCTTTATTTATTTTCTGGCATTTTATATCAGCATTACCTATTACTGCTTTTTTACTGCTCCCTTATAAAACAAGAACTATCAATCAAGGAAATGATGGCATCATAGCAAAAATATGGTGTGGCGAGCATGAAAACTTTGTAACTGGACAAGTAGGCACCGGCCACCCTTTTACCCCTGCTTTGTTCTGTCTATTAAGTACTGTTTTATAGAAATTCAGCAGGGTTTCTAGATTAAATGGTCCTTTAATAATAGAACCCACCACAATGATGAATGCTGATCAGTTCCTTCTGCCTCTTACTTAAAACCCATTAACACCCTGCAGAGCTTCCAAACTCCTTTTTGTGAGACCTTCCTTCACCTTCACTTCCTCTGCCCCTCCTATCACAATTGTTTCTTTTTTATGCAAATATAAATTATTTATTGTAATATATTTTTATTGAAGTCATACTTTAACGACCATTTAACACGATATGTAAACCCTAATGATAAACTACTCTTATAAGCTGCCTGTTGGTCTGATAAATATACTATTAGTTCGGTGTATCACCATGTTTTTATCTCCGAGGAGGTAACCCTTAACATCCGGGTTTTATATCCCAACAGTTCAGCTTTAGGACAGCCTATTCTCATATTTGGGCTGAAAGTTCACCTTACACACCAAAAATTTAGGTAATGCTCGCTTTTATAATACAGCATACCATGTGCCGTTTCTTGTGCTGCAAGGTCTTTTCCATAAAAAATGGTGCCATCACATAAAGTAAGGTGGTACATGCAGAAACTAAATATGGAGCAGGTTCTTTTTCAAGGTAAATGAATATTGGTACATGCGCTGCAATGACTATATGCACACTTATGACATTGCCATTACCAATGGTAAGTAGACTGTAGGATTTTCAACATATTAATATTATTTCAGAATTTACATATTACTAGGTGGTGTTACATAAATGCTTTCGATAGATTTATTTTTGATTTAGTAACAGCTATGTTTTTTTTTCAGCCTTTCGGTGTTAACCAGCCCGGCCCCTATATTATGTACACAACTGTGGATGCCAATGGTTATCTGAAAAATGCATCAGGTAAGAAATCCTTTTCTTATTTCATTGGCTGTAAGTGTAGAGCAAAAATGTTTTATGATAGAAGAAGGGTTGAAACATGTTAGGATTTTATTGGTGCCTAACCAGCATCTGGATCGGCCTTACAAAATGCCCCTCAGGTTGTCTCCAGTTGTATCTCTCCAGCACAAGAGAAACAGCCTAAGAAACTACCGGGGGTTCACCAAAGCACCCAGTTTTTGCTGCAATGGGTCACTAAATTGCAGCATTTGATCACACTGGTGCAGGCAGCTAAAGAGCGAGGAAGATTTTCCTTTACTTCCTATCCTAAACAATTATTAAGAAATAACGGTGGTCACCAGAACAAATATAGGGGGTTAATCTCCCCAGCAAATAAAACTTGAGAGTCTAACCCACCCTGTACGCAACCAAAAAAATTCTGGTAAACAATTGCATATTCACTTTCTAAATATTCTTAAACCCTCTTTCACATTTACATTTTTTTTGTTCATTCTCAGTGCTTATAAAGTTTGTTGTTTCACCCTACAAACTAATTAGAAGTTCTGAATCTGTTTGCTGCAAATTGTTTAAGCGACAAATTAAATCTTTATGCATCTCCTGACCTTAGTGACCTTGTATATTATACGTTCCATAATCATCCTAGCGTGTAAGTGTGATATAATCATCGCTCATCGATCGAAACTCTGGGGCTTAAATGTCGTCAATATCTTCCTCTGAGTTTACCCGCTTCGGAGGCATGATTGATCCATTCAGGTGTCCAGCAAAGAAGAGCTTCAAGCAATGTGCCGCCATTGTATCCATCCTTACCGTGACAATAAGACCCACATAGATCCTCATCCATTGTTGCTCAGGGCTGTATGAAATATTGAGTTTGTCAAACATAGTCATAATTTGGAAAAGGTAAATGCGTTGTGATCGCTATTAAAGCACACATTTTTTTCTATTCAGGCTTTTCTTTTCTAGGGTTGTAATAGTTTATTTAAACAAATGGGCCAATTCCTAGCTTTTAAAAATAACCCAAGGTTTTTGTTCAGATACTTTGCTGTTATAGGGTGACATGTACTTTTGCATTGTTACCATTCCATGTTGTCTTTTGGAGGAAAATCCAAATGGATTCAATGCATTTTGTTTAACAACTAGCAGCTAAGTACCTCAAGATTTTATTTTAACCAACTGAAGCAAACCCAGATCATATCACTTCCCCCACAGGCACCCAGATCACACCACAATGTCATCCTTAGGCTGCAAAAACTGCAAAAAATTGCTACAATATTAAGAGTGGCAAATTCTACAGTTTGGTACATTATGGGAAAGAAACAAAGCACTGGTGAACTCAGCAACGCCAAAAGACCTGGACGTCCACGGAAGACAACAGTGGTGGATGATGGCAGAATCATTTCCATGGTGAAGAGAAACTCCTTCACAACAGCCAACCGAGTGAACAACACTCTCCATGAAGTAGGCGTATCGATATCCAAGTCTACTATATAGAGAAGACTGCATGAAAATAAATACAGAGGGTGCACTGCAAGGTGCAAGCCACTTATAAGCCTCAAGAATAGAAAGGCTAGATTGGACTCAAAAACATCTAAAAAAAAGTCTGAACAGGTCTGGAAAAACATTCTTGGACAGATGAAACCAAGATGAACCTTTACCAGTATCAAAGTATTGGGAAGGCGTGGAACAGCTCATGATCCAAAGCATAGCACATCATCTGTAAAACATGGCGGAGGCAGTGTGACGGCTTGGGCATGTATGGCTGCCATTGCACTGGGACACTAGTGTTTATTCATGATGTGACACAGGACAGAAGCAGCCGAATTAATTCTGAGGTGTTCAGAGACATACTGTCTGCTCAAATCCAGCTAAATGCAGTCACATTGATTGGGAGGCGTTTCATAATACAGATGGACAATGACCCAAAACATACAGCCAAAGCAACCTAGGAGTTTATTAAAGCAAAAAAGTGGAATATTCTTGAATGGCCAAGTCAGTCACGTGGTCTGAACCCAATTGAGCGTGCATTTCACTTGTTCAAGACTAAACTTCAGACAGAAAGGCCCACAAACAAACAGCAACTGAAAGCCACTGCAGTAAAGGCCTGGCAGAGCATTACAAAGGAGGAAACCCGGCATCTGGTGATGTCCATGAGCTCAAGACTACAGGATGTCATTGCCAGCAAAGGGGTCATTGTCAGCTTTTTAATTTGTCCGATTACTTTTAAGCCCCTGAAATGAAGTGATTGTGTTAAAAAAGGCTTTAGTTCCTCACATTTTTATGCAATCTTTTTGTTCAACCCACTGAATTAAAGCTGAAAGTCTGCAGTTCTACTGCATCTGAGTTGTTTCATTTAAAATTAATTGTGGTATTGTACAGAAGCAAAATTAGAAAAAAGGTGTCTCTGTCCAAGTATTTATTGACCTAACTGTATACTAAGTGCAATACAGGTAATCCCCTAGTTAAGGACAGCCAGACATACAGATGACTACTAGATTGGAACGGGGCTTCCCTGCTCGCTTGTGTGCAGGATGGAGGCTTGTTGGGGGGTGGGGTGGTTCCCATGACTTGCAGAAGGTTCGCATGACTTTTGCTTTTCTTATACTCTCGTAACTCTTTAATGATCAAGACAAACGCTTCAATTGTTTCTTTTTGCTTATTAAAGCTCAGCTTGCTCCAGAACTATAAAGTTTTTTTCTTTGTTAGTGATTACCTCACAGTTAGGATTTTATACAGTAACTGACACCACGATGTCTAATAATATGGTGAGACAAATACCTGTCCTAATTGCCATTTTTAAAATAATGTACCAGTTCCGACTTACATACAAACAAGAACAAACCTACAATCCCCATCTCCTATGTAACCCAGGGACTACCTGTATAAATATATAAAACAATATATGTATATAAAACAAGCTGTAACGCAAAAAATAATACCATCTTTGCCCCCCAAACCCTTGATTTTTGAAACGTCAATAAGCTGTGGAGAGATTGTGTCTCTGATATCTGAAGTCCAAAGCAAAAGAAAATAGGATTATGGGGGGGGAAGAGCGTTTCTTGAGCCACTCCGCTTAGGCAATTGTAAACCGTAAAACCAAAACTTCCATTCCCTGCGAGCCGCCTTTATCTGAATTCTCACTCAGCTGCGCTGAAAAGAGATTGTATTTTAGATTGACAGAGAACGGAGAAATCAAGATTTAACCTTTCAGGCCACCTCTGGCGCGGCTCCCCGCAGAACCCCAGGAGTCCGCAGGGGTTAAAGGTGACAAGTGCTGTATAATTTCACTTAATCCCTTTGCACACGCCTTAATCCTCCCAGGCTCTCCAAGACTATCTGTGAAGGGATGAAGAGAGATACAGATTGGCAGCTCCTACTTGCAGCCGCATGCCAGGGGTCCCCCCTTGCCGCCTGATAAGATTTGCCGGACAGACAAATCTGCGGATAAAGGGAAACTCGCAACTTTCTACTATTTATTTTTTTTATACATGTGAATTTCATGTACATAACCTTATCAGAAAATTGTATTTTTTTTTATAAACCTTGTTTCTATGTACTATATGCCTGCTGTAGGATGACTACATTCTGGCTCTTTCTACCAGTTGTGTTCCTGCATTGTTATCCTATCATACAGGCATCAGGTGGTGTCTACAGGTTTAACAACTAAAATAGAATAAAAGCCTTATATTTTGTTTTCTATGGAAAGGAGCTGGAGTAGAAATAATCGTTCCTGCAAGCATGCTGCAGACTAAGACGTTTACTCTCTATGTGGAAGCAGTGGTCCTTCTGCAAAGGTCCTGAGCATTGCAGAGAAAAGGGGGGAAGTCAGCCCATCAGCTACACCTATGAAAAAAACTATCCCCTTTGAAGCAGCTGTTCCTTAAAACAGCCAACAAAATATTGGTTTATATGTTCATGACCACTGTAGAAAAAACTAATTTAAAAATTAAGGAAGAATTCATTTTGCTGCTGCCCCCATTAAAAAAAAATCAAAACAGAAGATTTTCTAAACCGTCATCAATTTCCGCTGGTTGTAATTGTAAGATTATTAATAATCCATAAAGGGTTTTTTGTTTTATGTGAATCCTTCAGTCTGCAACAGACAGGAACAATATCCTCTTCTTCGAGCCGCACGTTTTTGGCCGGTGCCCAAGATCGGCGCTGGTAACAAGGCAATTATAGGACAGCGAATGAAATTATCCAGGCGGGTGTCCTAACCCTGTGTACGTATAGCCAGGAGAGTCATGCGGTGCAGTATGGGGCTACATTACCCATCTGCCGCAAATAATAATTTGTCAAACTGTAGCAGGTCTGCGGGGCTTGCTGTACTCTGCCTGTTAAAACTGTCCTCCAGTCAGATGTGTCACAGAGGGCACAGCCTGATTTAAAGGCTTATGGTTTTTTAAAATAATGTTTTGCCTAAACCTACAATGGAGCTTGTGATAAAGAAGCCGCTACCTTTCGCCTGTCCCTGCTAATAATTTATAAGGTGCTACTGCCTAACAAGATGCAGCCACAATAATGATACCTGTTTGGGCAGCTAAGTGGCAAAGGACATTTAATATTGATAAATGTAAAGTTCTGCACTTGGGGGCTAAAAACAAGCGTGCTTTATACTTTCTAGGGGGAATACATATGGGGGAGGTAAAAAAAGAAAAAAGAATCTGGGGGTTCTGGTAGATCATAGAACTAATTTATTCACTTTAAGGCCATTGCAAAGGGCAGTCTTTGTGTGTATCTGATTGATGCAAAGATTGAAGGAAACAATGCAGCAGCCAGAATTATCCATCCTTGCCACCACTCCTCTTCTGCTTCCTCTCTTTGTACTTCTCTTCATTGGCTTCTATTTCACCTAGGAAATCAAAATCAATCTCCTGTGCTTTGCCTTTAAATCCCTGATAGAAAAATACTCCCCTATCCTTTCTCTTCGCTCCTCCAATGAACTACTAATGACTTTCTTACTCATAACCTCACGGCTCCACGACTTTTCTAGAGCTGCCCCGAGTCTCTGGAATGGTCTTCCTCATCCTGTTCGTCTTGCCCCCACTTTCTGATCATTTAAAGGAGCCCTCAAAACCCGTTTTTTTCAAACTTGGCTACCCGTCTTCTTCTGTCTTTTAAAACCCTCACTACTTCCCACCACTCCCTATCTCCCCTACTATTGTGTGATACCCCCCCCCCCGTCCTAGATTGTAAGCTCTTCTGGATATTTTATTCATATGTAACCTGAACATATATGAATATTTTATGTACATCTTTATCGTCTTTTGGGATATTTTCTTGCAAAAAAGTAAAAGAAGACGTGTTATCTTGCTTTTAAAAAGCTGCAGCTGACCATAAAAAATGAGTTATAGGCAATAAATTCAGCGCAGAATAAAATACAGCCTTTTGTAGCCTTTAGTTGTGTCGTCTGTAAATCTTTTAGGGGGGAACTCAAGTCTTTATTGAGGTAGTATGGAGGGGTAAAATATAGAGATAGGGAGTGCCATGACACAGTGGTCAGAAATAATGCCATGCAGGGTCAGGGGCATAGAACCTGCCAGAGGTCTAACCATGTGGAAATGTGAAGCCAAGCCAGGATAGGCAGAATGTGGTTGCTGTAGGCAACAGAAGCAGTTCTGCTTGGACACTTTGATACGCAAGCCCCATGGTACCCAGATATCATTATCTCCGACGCAGTGTATTAAGACCCCGGCGTACTTGGCGTGCGTTAGAAATCTGTTCCCTCACACCACGAATATGACATTCCGTGAGGAAATTCACCCTGTGACATTTCACACCACCGCCGTTCTAAAATGGAAACTGTCCACACCGTGTAATTAGTGTTATACGCTTCCGGCATGGCTGCAAAGTTCAGATGGTAATAACAGCGCTGCCCGTCTGGGATGTGGAGATTCCTGATAATCACAAGGCAAAGGTTGGCCGTGGTTAAAATGAAATATTAACAGCTCCCCGTCTATTCTGATTTCAGGATGGAGGCGGAGGGTAGGGGGGAGAGGTTTTGTTTCTGAAATTCTGCAAAGGGAACCAGTCACATTGGGCCTTATAGATATCGTGCAGATACCTTGGCCTGAAGGCTTACAAAATAAAGGTTTATCATTACCCTAATATAGAAAAAATAGATAATCCCAAAAAAATATATAGCAGCTTTTGTGCAATACTTTTGGAGTACTTCTTTCTGCCACTAGATGTCTTTTAAGTTCAATATTTGCCAACATTGTTCTGCCCGATACCTCTTACGTGATCCCACCCCATACGTGATTGTACAGCAAATCAGCACAGTGATTGGCTCATCTCCCTATCAGTCATCTATCGCCTTTTATCAGCATACCTCGGATCAGGTTATGAACTTAATGGCTCCTGGTACTGGTTCTTCCTTGCTGTCTGAGCTCCTCAGTATAAGCAATTCAAGAGACTGATGCCAAATCAATTTCAGGAACCTTTGTATTTTGTAATATATGATCAAACACAAAACTGCATTCATTTGTGCCTTTTAAATCTGCCTGGAGTACACTTTTAAAGCAGAGCTAAACCCAGGGGATACCTGCCAGTCCCCATACTATTACCACCATCTTCTCCCTTCTTTTCCTGCAAATCCAATCCTAATTGGATGGGGTGACATAACTCATATGCAAGAAAGCAGTGATTTCTGGGCATCCCCGTCATCTAACTCTGACCAGAGCATAGGCAAAATATGACAGATGGGCAGCGATCAGGCTGATAGGAATACTTATTTCAGAAGGTATGTTGACTGTCCCTTTCTCAGGACCTGCCTGATGCCAAACTTTGGTTAATTTTAGTAACTTGCTTTGAGTCTGAAACTTTTTGAGTGAGTCTGGAGTCTGGCAATTGCTGCCTCGTCTACTGCCTGACTTTTAACACCGACTCCCAACTTTTCAGTGTGCATAACCATGTCAAATAACAGAGCCATGTGTGTAAAGGGACTCTGTCATGTTGTACATTTAGAATAGAATGTGAGTGTCTGTGAACAGGTCCCTCTACCCCCTAATATGGTGATACCTTAACTCCCTAAACTCCCCTTTTCACTAATTTAGCTGGGTAGAAAATATGTCCGGGCCTAGATGGAGTGATGGTATCAACCCTCCCCTCTTCATGTGCCAGTGCTCAGACCTAGCATCATCACCAGGGCATGGAAATCCAAAATATTCATCAGAACAGGAGTAGAAAGGAAGTCTTACAAAACCAGCTTTTCCTCCCTTTTGTATTGATTTACTACCACTTCCTGTTGAGTCTGTGGGCCTGGAAATGGGGAAAAACCCTCCATTAGTTTACAGCCAGCAACATAAAACCGGGCAAGGGTTGTAAGCATTCCTTACTGTATCCAAATCTATGAAGTTTCAACTGGTATACATTTTAGTAATCAATAAGAGGAAGGATGAAATGAAGGTAAATGTAACCAAGGCAATGAAATATTTACACATTTTATGTCTGATATTATTAAGCCTATAGAATGGGATTAATGTATCAGTGAGGACATATGTTTAATTACAGCAGCCACCCAGATGATTTGAGGTATGATTGGCATGGCCTGTTTACACATTAGTTTTCTATTTCCTCTCACTCTTCGCTGTTCATTTCAGAATTAAATAGACAGAGGCCTCCCATAACCTTTCGTTAGGATATTCCTAACACTGGACCAAGCTGCTGCAAGCAGTTTTAGTCTTTAATAAGTAAACAAATCCTAGAGCAGCTTGAGCGCTGACTCCAGTTAAACAATTTATTTTATTCAGAACATTGAATGTATTTTGCAGTTAATGGCTTTCACCCTGGAAAGCCGAGCCGAGGCTAAATCCAGATCAATGGTCCTAATTCATTTTTTCTCCATAGATGGTTACCTGCATGAAAGGCTCCTTTTCATAAAGTGTTTTAAAGGAAAATACAGACACTAGGTACAGATCATGTGACATGCATTGGCATGGTGCCCCTACGCACATACCTGTGCAGTACCTTTGTTCCGAGCTACAACATGGGGGGCAGAGCTGCATTTAGGAGTAGGCAGAAAGAAAATGTAAACCCAGATTCTAAAATGTTTTATAAGCTTTAACATTTTACCTGGAATTTTAATAGTCATTTTTTTTAACTGCTTTCAATAACATAATACCTAGGGATGCTGTCATGAAGGGCCTTGTTCAGGCACCTCCTATTGTAGAGTGCCAATGTTCTGTCCCTTTCTCCCAGGTACAGAGTACACCTTGTGTCCTAAGAAATGCCATGTAGTTATCACTATGGAACAGATCACTGGGGAACACAATCATGTCTTTTTTTTTTTTTTTTTTTTGGCTTCTGCGGATCCACTATTACTTCTAGATTGGTATACAGCCTGTTTTGGCCATGTGCCTGGTTGCTGGATCTTTTCCTCTTGTCTCTTCTCTCTTGCTGTTGGCTCTGGATCGCCTTCCTTCCCTGAAAAATAGTTGGGATAGATAAGCATATTTTTAATGTTTTTTTTGTAGTGATAGCTGCGATTCCTCCAAAGTCAATGTGCTCCCGAAGAAGCAGATTTAATTCCGCTAAACGTGTCGGGCTTGGAGTTTTCTAAAAAAAATAGATCTTTCTGAAAATGTTTAATGTTTTTTAGGATGGGGTTTATGTACCATGTATCACAGGAGTGTTTAGTTGACATAGCTATGTTAATGTTTAATCTGAAAAAAATGTCATTTATTTGGAACTATCACTAATATGAGTTTATTCCTTCCATTATTAGGGATCACATGACAAAATGCAGAGGATTTTATTTATGTGTACAGCAAAGGAAATAGAAGCAAGTATTTTAGCACTCTCTCTACGAAGTTAACATTACAGAGATGCAGAAACTTATACCAGCTGTATCAATAATAATATTTGATTCTTTTATATATTTTTATTATGGTTGATATTAAAACAAAAAGGAATACAATGGTACATGACTAATACCAAGGAAAAACAAAGACAATAAAGTGTAATTAAGTGGTGAAAAAAATAAAAAAAACATTACCAATACATACCATAAATAAGAGTCCACAGTCAAATATATAGCTCATGAGAATAGTAGCGAGGCATTGTGGTGCCACTTGACACCAGAAACTCTTGATCGCAAGGCAATCCCAGAGGCAATTATAAAAATTTGCCTCCTTGGCTGCACTTTTGGAACATTGATCACTATCACCTATACCCATGGAAGGAAAAACATATTCCCTGTATGGTGCTGCTGAGATTGACTTCTAGGAGGAACAATGCATTTTGAGCAGTTGAGTTAAACAAACCCAGGAAAGCACTTTACCCTTTTGGGCCAACCTGTGGTGACTAAAAAGTCTTCCCTTGGGGATTTATATTATGTAGAGATTGCTTTAGTACGGAGAGGGGGTTTTAACAGTTGGGCGTCTGAAGGGTTGAAACAAACTTCAGGAGCCAGGGAGCATCGCACAATGGAGGCTAATGCCTGGGATTGTAGGATAGCTAGAAGCAGTGAGGGGAGTAGTAGGAGTTTTCAAAGTGAGTTCCTGGATGGAGAGCGCATGAATATTATGATTTTTAAGAAATACACTATATGGCAAAAGTTTGTGGACCCCTGACCATCATACCTACCATTAGGGTGAAAGTATGAGAACACATCTCCAAACTATGGACTCTTGTGTTGGGAAGTGCGTTATTGTTTGTACTATCTCCAAAGTCACAAATAAAAAGTCAAATATTCAATTATTTATATATAGCTCACCCCTACATAATAGATAAAATAAGAAGAAAAGGAAAGATGGGCTTACGGCAAAAGGTTTTTAAACCAAAAAAAGTAATTTTAATAAACAAAATATTGTACCTAAGTCTAACAGAGAACCACTGGGCTACATTCTAGGCTAGACAGAAGTCTCCTATACATAATCAGTACAAAATGTTCCCCATGTTAGGGAATCCACATGAGGTTGATAAAGTCCATACAGAAAGTACCCCATATGCCGACGCATTTCGCTCACATGAGCTTCCTCGGGATTCTTCCGGATTGTGTACTGTGACAAAAAATAATAACATCCATTGATATCACAATATATGTAAGATAATTTAATCCCACTTAATTGTTCACCAAGAATGTATAGGACTGATTATAGAAAGAGGAAAAGAACTAATAAGACAATGTTTAAATATTTATAATTATTATTAGTATTTTTATATATAAAAATAATATTAGTATTTTTTCATCAAACATAAATACTACTAACGCAACTAAATGCAATTATAAATATTTAAACATTGTCTTATTTTCTTATTTAGATTTCCCTGCTTTTATTGGACAATTCTGTCCTAGCACATTTACTTTTTCTTACTGTACTTTGGTGCAACGTTCTATAATCAGTTCTATACATTCTTGGTGAACAATTAGGTGCGGTTAAATTATCCTACATACATTGTGATATTGATGGATGTTTCACTATAATTACACGATAATGTATGTACTGTATATATTATTTTTGTCACAGTACACAATCTCAAAGAATCCCCTGAGGAAGCTCATGTGAGCATAACGCGTCGGGATATCTATGGGGATATGACATTTTGTACTAATATTGTATAGGGGACCTCTGTCTAGCCTAAAACGTAGCTCAGTGGTTCTCTGTTAGACTTAGGTACAATATTTTGTTAATTAAAATTACGTTTTTTGGTTTAAAAACCTTGTGTGGTAAGCCCATCTTTCCTTTTCTTCTTATCTGGTCTATTCTTGTTGGGAAGCTATAGGATGAGGCATCACTTGCTGAATGTCAAAATTACCCTAGAGCTGGAAGTAAGAAGTGCATTATATGCCCAAAAGTTTTTTCACTTCTGGTTATCACACATACTGTATGGCCCAAAGTACGTGGGCACCCCTTCGAATGATTACATTCATGTGTTTCTAGCAAAGGGTATTGGCAATGCCACAACATACTAGGATATATCAGACCACTACGTATCTCCAACCTTTGGGAAGATCCTCTGCTTTTCCAGTATGACTGTATCCCTGTGCACATAACCAGATTCATAAAGATATATGTGATAAGTTAGGTGTAGAGCAACACAGCCTGTTGAGTAACTGTGCTTTGACCTCAACTCGTGAAAATTTGGATTGCCAGTTGAAGATCAGGTCTTTTTATACAACATCAGTACCTGACCTCCCAAAAGCTCTTTTGGAAAACTTCAAAATCTTGATAAAAACCTTCCCAAAAGAGTAGAGACTTTTACTTAGGGGGAAAGGCAACTTCCTAATTATGCGTATGGTTTTGAAATGGGATACCCCAAGGTTGTATAGGTGTTGTGCTCAAGTGTCAACAAACTATTGGGCAGATACTGTAACTGGAATACATGGCAGTCCTAATATCTGCCTGGAGTTTAGCTTTCAAAGCAATAGTTCTGCAAAATCCAATTGCAGCAACCACAGCATATTTACATCTTCCATTGCCCTGCGGCAAATGCCCGTTTGTGAACACAGCCACTGATGACAACATTATTGGTATAGTGATACATAATGGCTGCTTCATCAGCTATTAATTGCCTTAAGTGTATATAAAAGCTAATGGAGTCTGGTTAATATAACAAAGTGATGTAATAAATACATCAGGCAGCTTAAGTAATGCAATAAATAGTGCCGGTGCTGCCCAGGCTGATACGGTCATTTGTTTGTCTGATTAAACCGCATTGTCAGGAGGCAGCTCAGCAGCTTGTGGACTGGATGAGATGGCTGCTTTTGCTTGCAAAAAGCACAGTAAAGGGATTGTATAGTAGGCAACCTAATATTATTGGGTAAGTAGCATTTATTTCTGCTTCAGCATAGAGCAGAACACTAGCTTGCCAAGCAGTGTGTCTCTATAGCGATGGTCACAAAGAATTGTTTCTGGAATGACTAATTGAAAAGTGCATTGAGCATTACATTACCTCCATGATCCAGTCTAACAGTGTAACATACAAGTGACGTTCATGTAGCATGATTCAGTAAACACAAAGATGATAGCATGAAGAAGTACAGCAGTAGTCAGATAACTTTAAAGCCAAAGACATTATGACAACGTCTGGCGTAGAGCAAAGCGAGATGTAACACCTGTCTTCTGCTCGCTCCACTGTTCTCATTAATGATCCTGCAGAGTGACTGGGAGAATATTTTACATTGTACAATGCTACGACTAATCTCATTAGGAGGAAGCAAGATTCTGCCTGCATGTCATGGATCATGCTGAATTTCTGATGGAGCAAATAGTCTTGAAGTTTGAAGACCCCAATCTATCGAGTATATAGGTAAGTTTTAGAGGTTGCCTCCTTTCCAAAAAAAAAAAAGTAAATGCCATCCCCTTGAGATTATTCATATGATGAAAAGAAGAACAGAGGAGAGAAAGCAGGATTGTATTGTATTGTATGTAATCATGTCAGTATTTTTTTTAAAAACGAGAGTGAGAGACAAATCCTGATCTATACAAAGTACTGTTAAGCAGTTATTGTCCTGGCACCCACCTAAGGGGTCGACAGTATTGAGGTATTGAGGAGGAAGAGATAGCAGTTGTCTCCTTACACGACATGATTCGCCCATTAGGTTTCTTCAGGGATAGTAGAGACTAGTAAAAGTCACTGCTGCAAATAATATTAAGCTGCGTACACACTTCCAATTTTTATCGTTGGTAAACGAACGACGAACGATCCTGCACGATATCTGCGAACGATCGTATGGCACCGATCCTGTACATACAGATAACGACACGATCGTTCAAAGATATTGTACACACGATAGATGCAATCGTTTGAACGATACAGGAAGTGACGCGTATCCTCGTTCGTCGGCGTCGTTGGTTACTTTTTTTACGAACGATTTTTGGCCAATCGGTCGTTCGTTCGTCGTTCATTTCCAACGATAAAAATTGGAAGTGTGTACGCAGCTTTAGAATATTTGTATCGGGTATGTATAAACAATAGTCTTAAATTTGATACTCTATAACACATATTTTTCACGAATATTAAAGCAAATCTGCATAAATGAATTATAATTAAATTACAACAGAGTCAGTGTTTAATGTTATTGGATCAATAAAACACGTCTCACTTCAAAAACTATGTATTAATACATATGGATCAAGTGATATTATTAAATATATCAGCATAAATGCTGTTTCTTATATCAATTGGTTATTTAGAGTACATGAAGGGGATAAGTTGCAATGCTATGATCCAGAATCTATAGTATCCATATATAGTATATGGGCAGAGTGGTGGCTCTTGCCTTTGCAGCGCTAGGTCCCAGGATCGAATCTCGGCCAGGACACTATCTGCATGGAGTTTGCCGGCTCCCCTTGTCTGCGTGGGTTTCCTCCGGGTACTCCGGTTTCCTCCTACATCTTAAAAACATGCAGTTTTGACCTTGGATGCAAAATTGACCTTAGACTACATTAATGACGTATGAACTCCTTTGAGGGACAGTTAGTGTACAGCGCTGCGTAATATGATGGCGCTATTTAAATACTGTGTAATAATAATAATAATAGTATTCAAAATCTTTATTAACTGACTTGGATATGTTGGGTTATAAATGCTCAAAAATATGTATACTGTACCACATCCATATAACCATTACCTCTCAAGTAGAGCGTAACCATAATGAGCACTAACAGAATCATAATCACTTCCTCCTGCTGCTTGGGGGTTCATGTGATGGCATAGTTTTCCTTTACTTCACATGCATTTGAAGCAGATATAAAACACAGGTTGGCAGATTCCCATTGACTTCAATAAAGTAGTGTAGATAGGAGGTTCAGTTCAGAGGATAAACATGCCGACCTTTGCTTCACAGTCCTTTTCTGCAGCAAGTCCTGTTGAGGTGCATGTGAATTGCCGACAAAGCATGTCAAATACAGAAATCTGTCCAAAGCTGCATTTTCTTTTCAACTGTTTATTTTTTATTCAACATGGCAGTATGGAAAAGGCACAGGATAAGAATGCCATCTCTATAAACCCTTAATAAAACATTGCCATTCTGTAAAGATACAAATATGTCCATACTCTGCAATAGAAGACACTGGCCCTGATTTAATAAAGCTCTTCAAGGCTGGAAAAGATACACTTTCATCAGTGAAGCTGGGTGATCCAGCAAACCTGAAATGGATCTGGTGCAGGAGTGAAAACATTTGCTAACAAAAAACAAATTGTAGGAAATCCATTCCAGATTTGCTGGATTTACCCAGCTTCATTGACGAAAGTCTATACTCTCCGACCTTGGGGAGCTTTAATAAATCAGGGCCAGCGTCTTCTATTGCAAGGTATGGACATATTTGTATCTTTAATTTCCCTTTGTTTCATCACTGCTTTTGTAAGACTTCAGTGTTCAATATTTCATTGAGCCATGTGCTTTGGGTATTTTCTGTGACCCTAACTGGGTTCAGCAATGGCCTATGGGCCAGAGAAAGAATGAAAGCACCCAGTAGGGTACACTGGCATTGGACAATCAAAAAACTGTTTAATGTCATTGAGGCTGCTGAAATCAGTAGACCATTCATACACAAGTGTGAAAATTGTATCAGAATAATTCTAAAAGTCTCAGTAACTAGTGTGTCCATTTGATTTGATTAGCTATTTTCTATTCTGACAGGTTCCTTTTGTGAATATTTCCTGCAGGAGTGCAAGCACAATGCAGCATATTATAAGCAACGTTGCTGTTTATCATGTTCTGCAGCATGCCTTAAAAACCAATGTTTAACTTTTGGCATCTTATCAAAATATACATTACAATTCAATGCCATCGTCCGTTTCTGCTGAACAAATAAAAATCTTCAGGCTTAGCAATTGGCCCAACAAGATGGCCGCCTTCTTTGGCACACAGTAAACGTGAAGGTCCAACTTCCCTGGCCAGTAATTATACATCCAGCAGCTGAGCAGATGATTAAACTGATCCGTCACAAGTTTTCCTGTACAAGTGTGAAATATTCCAATGATCGGCCTTGTGTTGGCATTAAACAGTACAAAGAAGAAAATAATTGCTTCTTCTGTGTCCAGGCAGCGCTGGAATATATCTGGGGACGTTTGGCCGAGACGGGAACACGAGCTCTGAAAGCACATCTGAAACATTTCTGTTTTATAGCGGCTGTTTTAAGAAGAATTACATTTTAGATTATTTAGTCCCCAGTGCTGCAACTGTCCTTGAGACATTCACACACGTACTGAAATCAGTCTGATAAATCTGTCTGTATATCTATCTGGGAGTGCATATGTCTGTGTGTATGTATGTATGTATGTGTGTATTATTTTTAAACAGGATTTATTTAACTCCAACATATTACACAGCTCTGTACATTATATAGGGGTTGCAAATGATATGTAGTGGAGGGAATAATAAAACTATGTTAGTAGGGGATAGAAAAAACTGCTATGGATATGCTTTCAACAGATTGCATATAATACGTAATTTTCCTTTTACCCATAGTTCCAATTTAAGACCTGCATTGTTTACCGCTGTACACCCATCTGTCACCATGAAAGTTTGGAATGAGGGATTTAGGTGTCACGAAGGAGATGGATAAGAGAACAGGTTACAAATTGGTAAAAAGTGCAAAAAAAGTGATAGAGTTTGCACCAATCTCTGCAGCTCTGTAATAGCCATTCCTAATCACACCTAGTTCATATTAAATTAAATGACCAGTAAAATGTCAGCAAGCTATGATTTGTTATAAGTTCTATCCACAGTACGAGTGTATGAACCTGCAGCACATAAGGGCTCCTGATAAGCATTTTACTCCATGTTTACATGTGTAGGGCTGGAAGTAAGTGATTATTTCTGTGTTTAATTTCAGCTGGGCAGCTGAGTCAGTCGGCACACATGGCTCTCCAGCTGCCGTACAACGTCCTGGGATTAGGGCGCAGCGCCAACTTCCTCGATCATCTGTACGTTGGAATCCCCCGGCCGCCTGGAGAAAGGGTCAGTATAGCCTATGTGTGCTAAATGTATATATTTATTGATGTAGCATAATATTGGTGAAAGATATAGAGTGAAATAAAAAGATATTGCATTGTAATGTGACTGGTTGCTTTGTGCTCATACAAAGAAATACCTCTTCCGTCTTTCACCCTGATGAATAAATGAAAAACATATCCAAACCCATTAACAAAAATGTAATAGGTTTACTTGCTTCTCTTTAGATATGGTGAATGCATTCATTCTCTTATATCATAGCAAGAATATTTTCAGCTAATACAAAAAACAGAACCTGTTGACCTTGCCAGAAAAGATTTCACTTCCTGTGAGCTTTAGAAAATGAAATCTGCTAGCCCCACTATTGAATTGAGATAGACAAAGGCAAATGTGTTCAAAGTCTGACCATTGCTCCCTCCATAGATAACGTAGAGAAATGAGAAGACACAAAAGGGACAGAAAGAGTGTGGTTCACAGGGTCCATTGGGGAAAATGAAAAGGAAAAAAATTAATGCAACTATCACAGAGAAATAGATAGGCCAGAGCAATAGATACATTGGTCAGACTGATAGATGTGCAACAAATATCTGAAGAATAGCACCCCATACCAGCCAAAAGAAAGTCATCACTTCATCATACAGCAAAGACGTGCAATCTGTTGTTAGGTGTCACACTTTACTCCTGACCATTGCTCTTTCTTTTGGCTCATTGAAGAGGGCTCGGCTGGGTCATGTCTGCAGACGGTGAATGTTTTGTGAACGCCTTTGTTCATTAGTCTGCTTTATAATTGGGGCCATGCTGTGCTCTGCCTGATAAATCTACTTAGTCATCCATCGCTAGACATGACTAACATTTGCTAATGAATACTCTAAATGGCCAGTGAAAAGTCAGATTACATCCCGGTTTTATAATTGAATCTGCTTCCACTGTACCGCTGTATTATTGTCGATTACTGGTTACTCTATTCCGTGGGGATGTCTGCACAGTTTCCATTAGACACATGTTGATTTCTTTTTTTTCAGCAAACAAGGCGACAGGAATGGACGGCAATCATTCCAAATTCCCAGCTCATTGTCATTCCATATCCCAACCAGCAACCTAAAAGGTAATAACAGCCTAACAAGCTAGTCTAGACATGAAGGTCATTATTGTTATTATTTATTGTTTTTCGCTCTTTTTTGTTTTTGTTGAATTAGATAGCTAGGCCAATGTTTCTCTACCAGTTTTTCTCTACCTTTTTAACATGGAGGAACCCTTTAGATATCTTTTCTAAAGACCTTAAAGTTATAATTACTATATAACTACAGCATACAGTACATTAGTGTGGGGGTCAGGAAGAAAAATGCCTCCTTTATTGCTGGCCATTGGGAAGAATTTCACCTTACAGATAGCCAAAATAATTATTGGCGTCACTTAAACTGACCTGGGAGGCAAAGATTGCTTATTAATCAAGGAACCTGTAGCAAATTCTGGAGAAACCCTGATCGAGAAACACTGAACTAGACTATATACCGTGTTTCCCCGATGATAAGGCAGGGCCATCAAATAAGACAGCCCCCCCTTTTTAGGTAAAAATGAAAAATAAGCCCCCCCCC
>NC_092866.1:7589976-7618410 GCF_032062135.1 Pyxicephalus adspersus | reverse complement strand
AGGCATCCCCCTGAAAATAAGCCCTAGAGCATATTTTGGCCTTCAAAAAAAAATAAGACAGTGTCTTATCATCGGGGAAACAGGGTAGCTAAAAGTTTATGGGCATCTGACTATCACACCTGTAGAAATGTGAGATTCTATTCCAAAATTATTAGTATTAATATGGAGTTGGGCCCATTTTAAAGTCCACTTTTCCACGTCTCTGAGACAGCATTCCACAAGATTTTGATGTATCTTTAGATTGGTGCCCATTCAGCCAAAAGCACATTTGTGATATCAGATGTTAAATGAGAAGATTAAAAGGTGCTGGGATCAAACCATGTCTTTATGGAATTGGCTTTGCGTAGACATGCTGGACTAGAACAAAGGCCCTTTCCCAATCTATGTAGGTTGGAAGTATGCAATTGTCTAAAATGTCTTTGCATGCCATAGTATTAACAATTTTCTTCACTGGAAATACCTGATCTCAATAATTTGGTGGGCTATCCCTAACCTTTTGGTCATATATAGTAGGTGTGATGGCTTTGGAGTGTTTTCAAACTTTTTTCTATGTGTTGTATGTCTTTGAGAGAAACAAAAGTCTTGATAAATGATCAAGCAATATCAATTTAACAGACCTCTCTTGGAGTTTTAATCCCATATTCATTTGTTGGAGACCACAGAAAGTTTAATATTACCAATCTAAGACCTAAAATAATAGCAAGCTGGGAACATAGTGGCAAAAAGTTTGAATTTGCATGCAGTATGCATAAAGTGATCATATAACAACAATCAAGACTATAAGTGCCTGATAGTATGCAGAAGAGAGTTGCAGGGAAAGCAAGAAGCTCAAGAGAAGCCCCAAACCTTTAAATATTGTTGCCTAGGAAAAACAAAGTCTGAGGTTGAAGCAAAGATTCCAGGCAGGGAAGGTGAAAAAATAGTGCAAGATTGTGTAAGACTCTTTATGTTTAAAATAGGTTGTTGCATTGTATTCGATGGACAAAGGAGAGCCAGAGGAACAATATAACCAACCTCCTCTGCCCTCTGCTTTGATGCTTCTCTTTGTACCTTACTCAGATGCAAAAGAGTTAATCTGTATTTATTGTCATCTTTGAAGCTTGCCTCTGTCTTGTATCCTCTGGCATCTGTTCTTCCTGGAACTTAGTTCTATCTCTTCAGATGTATCTTCTTTAATAAGCGTCTATTGATTTTCTTCCCCAACGTGGTCCAAGTTATTTTGGGAATCGGAAGGGAGGCCTGGAGTCAGAACCTTGGCTGTTAGCACTTAAATCTTCATCATAACGTAGGACAGTTTAGCAGTCCGTGCTATTGTGTTCGGAAATTGTTTTAGCTTGACTCGTTAAGTGTAGCAATTAACAAACACAAGTGATACTGACACCATTACCGCAGGCACCTAAGATTTGTGCGCTACATTTTGTATGCTATGTACCTTAATAAGAAAGGCTGTAGAGCTCGGGATGCGTGAAGGTTACCCTTCTTTAAAGAGAATCTATCACGTTGCACATGTAGACCAAATTAATGGTGTCTATGCAAAGATCTTGTTATGCTCAGCTTGCCAGCATTCGATTGCCTTTTCTTCCACCATTGATTTCACCTACCAGTCAAGTTATCCCACTTTTGACTTTCTGAAAGCATTCTGATTTTCTAATGGCATACGCAGAATGAATGAGCAGCATCCCTGGGATGCAAACATCTGATTGTGCTACCCAACGTGTAACTTAGTGTCTCTATAGTGTTGTCCTAATGATGACCATGCATTATACTACAATTCATATATTCCATGAGTGTGGGTAGACTATAGTGTACAGTGTTCTCCCCCAGCCCCTTTTAGCCAGGCGCACCACCCAGCATTTTTCAGTAAGCACCCGGTTGTTGAACACTGGTATACTTTAATCCTTTATGATTTTAGGTTTATCTTTCTTTCTGACCTACCAACTGATATCACAAAAAATAAAATTAATTTAAACCTGGTGTAGCGTGCCTTTTTACACTGAGCCGTTCAGATAGCAGAGCCATATGCAGTTCACGCTCTAGATGTTTAAATTAAGTGTTGTCTGCCTTGAGGGAAAAGAGTATCATATATAATTTTTTTCCTGTCTTATTCCAAAGGAACTAGACGCAGAAGCATTGGGGGGAGACACAGGCACAAATATATATACACTGGAGAGGCGAGCGTGTAAAATGACTTCTGTGATGCAGACCTATCACAAGTACATCTGGATTACATTGAATAACATATGGCTACAAGATTATACCTTCTACTGTTCTGCAATCACAGCAGAATTACGGGTGCTGGGCTAGGGCTTTGTACAGACCTTTCTTCCACATAATAAGCAGTTATGAAAAAAGCTCAGAACAATAAACTACGAACAGCCATCCGGCCAGCCGACGCAGCACCCTCGGTTAACCCTGCCTTTCCCGATCACGAGACTCAGCTTCTCACGATTCGTATTAAACATGGCCATTTAATGTAAATCCAGTATATATCATTCAAAAACATTTAAAGAGATAAGAAAATGTATGACCTGTGGTCCCCAAGGCCCCAGGTTCTCTATTTCAGCCTGATTTAATAAAGCTCTCCAAGACTGGAGAGGAAACACTTCAGTGAAACTGGCTGATCCTGCAAACCTGAAATAGATTTCTTAATTTGCATTTGTTTGCAAATGTTTCCAATCCTGGACCAGATCCATTCTAGATTTTTTGGATCACCCAGTTTCACTGAAATTAAATCAGGCCCTTTGAAATGTGTTTGTCTCTGTAGCGGAACTAAACCACCCTATACTTATCGGTCCCCATTTCACCCCCGTGTGCCACCATCTTCTTCCTTCTTCTCTTCCTAGAAGTCTTTGACCTCATTGATAAGACATAAGATTACTAAATTATCTCTGCGTGGGAGATCATTCAGTCCCAGCAAGCGCAGGTGAAGCCAGGATTGCCATCATGGCAACCAATACTGAGCATGCACAGCTCAATGTTTTGTCGGTTCCACGGAGCAGTCAGTCAGGTAAGAGATGCTTATTGAAGAAGGGACATCACCTGTGCTTTTCTGCAATTATGTCCTGCCTGACTTTAGTTCTAATTGAAAGTAAGTTTTTTTGAGAGAGAGTAGGGAAGGGGTAGAAATTTGACCGCTGTTGCTTTAACCATTAGGGAGATTTTCTATCACTTCCTGTGTGGTCATTAAGAAGGAAGTGATAGATAGGCTTCCCACTGGGGCAAGAGTCGATTTACACAACTGTTTTTATAACAGTAGAGTGGGGAATGGTGAGCTTCCTTTGTCATTTTTTAGCTGTCTAAGCCGTTGTTGGTAAGATCTCTTTACTCCCTGTTTGGTAAGACAGAAAATAAGGTGAAATCTTCCAATCACAATGGTAATAACCCTTGTCTGCTCAAACAAAAACCAACAAATACATATGGACTTTAACTAGGATTTAATTCCTTGTTTTCATATCCTTTGAACATAATCTACAGGCTGTTGCTATTGAAGCCCTGATGAAGGGAGACAGTTGAGCTTTGAAACGTGTTGGAGCACATGTTTAACTTTCCACTCTATTGCTCTGTTGGAACATAGGATTTATGGTTTGACATTTTAATCTCAAAAGGCCCATGAATTCCCTTTAGTAGAGTCATCACCTGCCTATGTCCACAATTGGTAGCAATGAGCAAAAGACATTTTTGCTATTTTATTACGTAGTGGTCTGCATGGAGACTGCTTCTTATCTACAGGTTTGCAGAGCATTACTTTCTCGTTTCGTGACAAATATGATCTGCAATGCTCTGCACCCTCTACATACACAGAAACAAAAGCCCTACAAGTAGAATTAAATCTGACCCCTGGAAACAAACCATTCTGCCAATTATTCTAATTGTTATAATTAACCCACTCCCACACACACACAACCTTGTTGGATACGAGGTAGCTAATAATAATGTGCATGCAGTCATCTTGGCAAAATGGAGTTTTTTGTGTAAGGAAAAGGTCATGACAGCCTAAACAGTAAAATTTAAAGCACATATTTAGGTAGGTATTTTCGTGGAATCAATGCAGTGTGCATTGCCTAAAGCAACAAATCAGAATCAAATCTAATAGAGATCTGGTTAAGTCTGATTGATTGGTATGGGTCAGTGCACATCGCTTTGCTCTTGGTACTATTTACTGAATAAGGCTGTTTTTATACAAGGTTTGTTTTGTGTTTAGTTACATTTTAGGTGTATTTAAACCATTTATATTAGTTTTTGATAGAATGAGGAGTCTAATATGGGAACATTTACTAGCTATCAAGGCTTATTTTGGGGTAGCCAGGGCTGAGCATTGGCATAAGTGGAACTTTGTCAAAAAGAACATTAAAAACAATTTCCTTATAAAATGATAAAATATCAATACCATTTTTTGTTCCAATACTCCATTACATACTAATTTCCAGAGATTGACTCCGCAGTACTTTTTTCTGCCAATAGATGTCCTCAATCTAATGGTCAGCAACATTAAACCTACCGATCCTAGGTCATCCTCGTCTTGGCCCAATTGGGCAGTAAAAGGAGAAGCAGCACAGTGATCATCTCTCTTTCATTCAGCTCTCACTTTTATCAGCAAACGCTTTTTGGCTCATTGGCTCACTGATCTTCATAGGCTTCATACACACGTCACATAGATGAACGCTCGTGTTCGTGTCTCGTTGTGCAGCCTTGGAGGGTTGATGAACAACTGATCGGGAACGACTGCTGTGTATTTCTTTGCAGGAGAGCACAGCAGGGTGCTGCTTGCTTGTTCCCTCCCCTTAGAACAGAATGGCACTGCTATAGAGCACTCGTTTATCGATCTGTCAATGAAAAGGCATCCTAAATGGGCAGTGCTATACATCATCCATACTGTGCAAAAACAGAAGGAGGCTGATAACAAGGTAAATTCAGGTACAGACGGTACTTGGCTTAAGAAAATGCATTAAATCCTTTATCAATGATTACAGAGCTGCATTATTTTTGTCTTTTAATTATGCCTCGAGTTCAGCATTAAGTGTTAGGAGCTCCTTTTACATGTTGGGGACCAGTTTAATTTGCCAGGAGCCTCACACAGAAATTTAGCAGAGCCGGGTGTGCAGCTATGAGCACAAACACATCTTCCCAGAGCACCAATCTACCTGCAAACAGAGAATTTTACCCAGCATGGTGCCTTGGTACACTATGGAATTACAAGGACAAAAGATGAAATTTCCCAACAAGTAGACCGTGTTCTCTATATTTTTTGTTAAATTTGCTATCCTGTGTGGAGTGTAACTAAAGCAGAGAAAGGAAAAACCATTATTCACTGTTTTTTAGTGCTACCCAGGAGCCGATAAATTCCCGCATTAATCTGAGGTGTATAAATAGGCACACTTGTGGGCTCAGCCTTCTCTCAAATTCATTTATTTTCTTCCTCTGCACTTGTTCAAGTGCCAGCCGGTCACTTCGGCTTCTGGAAAGAATTCAGCTTACAAAACGAGAACAGGGAACAGTAACAATCGCTCGCTGGTTCTTTGTGCCGCAACCCGCAGGTAAATTAATGTCAGGCCCGTATCTAGCAAAAGGAGCCAACCGAGCTTCAATCTCTGCAGGCTGAGACTGACAGCGCAGCCAAGGAAGGCTGATATGTGGGTCATTCGTCACGCTAACATTTCCATACAAATTAATTGCAAGAGGTGGAAAATTAGATCGGTGGCAGTAAGTAAAATCTGTAGGTGCCAATCAGCGCTTGTACAGATAGAGTTCAGAATGCCTGCTAGGCAAAAAGATGTGTGGGACAGTGGAGGGGGGATGTGTCCCCAAAATGAGATGCTAATTCTATTACTTCCTGTATAATGTTCACATACGTTTCCAGGGCTGTCCAGTTGACATGGATTAAGGTGGATTGACTGCAATTACTGACTTGGTTTTTAAAGCTCAACTGAAGTTTATGTTTAAATCCGCTAAATACGTCCCAGGTGCAAGAAAAGGAAGAGCGTGCAAAGTCCTTGGCTTCATTTTTTTTTGCAAAGCAGCCTCAGATGGAGAAGAAAAGCCTCTCTCTTGCCAGCATGCCGCAGGGGAGGACCCTTTCTTTGCAGAGGTCTGGCATACCCTGCTCAATCATAATAGCTTTCCACTTAGCAGGGAGCATTGATTGTTCTTGAGCTATAGATCAGAGCAGCTGATCTGGACCAAGCACACAGAACGGAAGAATCCACTGACATTAATTACTTTCTAGCCAGGGCCCTCATCTTTACAAAATAAGGGCAAATATGCAATGCCAATATTATGTCTGTTTACTTTAAATTTGAACTTCATACAAGAATGCATTAAAAAAACATACACTGATAAGTCGGCACTCCGCTCTCATCTGTCAGCACTTGTGCAGTAAACTGTAGGAAGAGCATTGGGAGCTATCTGGCTACTCTGCAATATACATGTACTAAAAAGGAACATACTGGTAGCAAAAGACAGCAGAGTGATGACCTTATTGTCCAGTTAGGAGGTTGGGGGCATGTTGGTCACCAAGTTTCTGCACTGGAAGTTTAGGATTTGTCTGTGCCAAGATCGCAGAACTAGCTGCACAGGATTACAAATTGTTTATTATGTTTCTGAACTGCTAAACTAGCAGCTTTTTATTCAAATCTAAACTCCAGATAAAAAGATAAATACATGTTTAAGACACTGTAAAGTCATACTAATATAACAATGATATATGTCTCTGGATGCAGCCATCTTGGTAAAAGCAGGCCTTTGCTTCCTTATGTTAAATTTGCCCCATGATGACATCTGATTTTAAGACTGATGGAGAAATAAGAAGCAAATAAAATGGTAGGGATCTATAGAATGAAAAAAGCAAAGCGGGGGAGTTCCTTGAACTGTAGATCCTCAAGTACATGTTCCTTTCCAAAAAGGAAAACTATAAACCTTTAATCTGTAGAACACAATAGCCATACTTGTTACCAAGGGAAAAATCATAGTCTAGGTTTATACAAGTTGGGAAGCTCCAGTAAAGTGCTGACAACAGTTTAAATTATATTTATCTTCACCTAAAGGCAACCTATCACATACCTCATTAAGGATCCTTCCTTGGAAGCAAGCTACACAGGATTACAAATCATTTGACAGGTAAAGCCGTTTAAGAACTAGCAGCTTCCCTGGTTTTCATTTCTAAATCTGACCTCCAGATAAAAGAAATATATAATTATGTGTTAATGGATACAGAGCTACAATATTGTGTGTGTCTGCATGGAGTTTTATAGAACAGCTTTACATATTTCTAGCAAAATTCTGTATTCACCATATGCACCTGATGTTTGCTTGTGCTTTATACAGTATTTGGGATAAAAAGAGTCTTTGCCATATCTTTATGATGACCTTGTGTACATTTCTATAGATTAATGTGTCTTGAAGAAGGATGCATCTCTGCTTCTTTAGTAAATATAGAACATATTGTATTCCTAGTGCCGGTGACACATAAAGTACATTTCATCTTCTCATTCTGCATGTTTTTGTGTTGCTTTGCTCAATGAAATGTATAAAGGTAAACAAAGGTTATAGGCACACTTGAGTATATGTGTTGTTGTTTCATCAACTTTCCATTGCAAGATACGTTTAAAGAAATGCAGGTTTTGTGCTTGGGTTTGTCTGATCACTTTGATTATAATATACGCTGTGTATCTCTTGCTATTTGCAGTTCAGTAATTTATTCATGCAAACTAGAGAAGCTTGCCATAGCAAAACAATATACTAATATGGCAATGATATTTGATATGGATGCACCCATTTTGGTAGAGGCAGGCCTTTGCTTCCTTATGTCTAAGCTGCCCCAATGATGACTTCTGATATAATGGAAATATTTAGGGAGCAAAATTAGTAGGAAATAAGCAAAGCTGGGAGATCCTAGCACTACGGGTCATCAGGTACATCTTCCTTTCCAACTATGAAAACCATGAGCCTTTAATTTCTTTTGGAGGATAGAATACCCTTGGTCCTTACGAATTGAAAAATCACAATCAAGGTTTATAGAAGTTGCTCATTTAAGAAGCTCCAGTATAGTCTTGACAACAGGAAAATATATTACTTTATTTTCACCTAAAGGCAGCCTATTTTCTACCTCATTAAGGATCCTTACATAGAAGCTATTCATCACTGGAAGGATCCAACTCCCAGGTATGTGTGTGATAGGTCTGATAAGTTCCTATAGAACCACACAATACGGTTTTGTGGAAATGTTGTTTTTTTTCCACTATGTTCCTAGTGTTACCAAGAAAAGATGTTTATTTATAGAGAAATGTTTCTTTTTCTCTATCATAAAAGACCAGGAGCCCTGATTAGTCTTTTGTGTTCCAACCTAAAAGCCTCCACGTCCTTCTCATATGCACTTAGACCCTGATATATCACAGTTCTTATCCAGCTATCTATAGCCTTCTACAGCACCTGCTGTACTGTGCACACAAAACAATCATCTCAATAAAAAGTACCAACAGTTACTAACCTGTGCACAGTTTCTTCCATAGTTTGCAGAAGGGTGAAGGCCAACACCTCTCTTGCTTCAATACCGAAAACAAAAAAAAACACAAAATCTTTTTGGAATTAGAACCAGTCGGCCTCAGTTGTATTGCATTATACCAATGTACATATTTTCGGATAGCAGGGTTAGGATGGGGTGGTATTTAGGACGCTTACTGAATTACCCAAATGCATATTCATGTTTAAAGTATCAGGCTGTGCTGTGCATGGAGGGGAGGTAGCCAGCGAGGAATGTCATGGTGCAGGAGTGCTTTGAGGTGGCCAAGGAAGATGAGCTATGAGCAAAGTATGGGGTCACGATGGAAAGATGTGCTGTTGCAGGGAGTGGGGTGGCGGATGTTCTTAGCAGTGAGGTTGAGTATGTTAGGAAGGAATAAGCTGTTGGTAGGGTTGTTGTAAGCTGGGTGGGTAATACTGGGGAGTTGAGGTTGCTGTCAAGGAGTGTGCTTTTAAGTACTTTACTGGAGGTTTGCTTAATTGTAAGTTATTTTATCGTGTATAATGTATAAATGAAGAAAAAGAATGAGGTTCACGGATCAGGGATTGTATGAAATATTATACACGTCTATTTGTTACATAGTATCAAAGAAAACCATTTACATAACGCAATCAGGTATTTTACCTTGGTCCTGTTAACGCTTCAAAGGACCTAGATTTTATATACTAGACAAACTCTATAGGGTCGGGACTTTTGCGGTTCTTCGCACATTGTTTGATGACATAGAAGTACTGTGTCTAGTATATAATACCCAGGTCCTGTGAAAGACATACAATCCCTGAGCCATGAACCTCATTCTTTTTCTTCTTTTATACTTTATATATGATTGCTTAATGAGGTGTCTCAACATTGAAAGTTGTTAATTAAGAGAGGGGAACCCCCCCTAACCTCCCTAGAGGTAACCCTGAGTGTGACTCGGGGTAGAAAAAAGTTGCTAAAAGTGGTAACCCCGAGTCACACTCGGGGTATGTAAACCTATGGGAAGTTAATAGTAAATAGAGCCTTACCCGATCCGCCGGCGTGCCGCGCCGTCCAGCGGCGTGATCTCCATCTTCTTCCTTCTTCCTCCTTCTGCATCCGATGAGTCACCGGGGAGTTCCCGGTGACGTTGGTGCGTGTGTACGTTGCCGGCGGGGCGGGAAATTCAAAATCCATTTGTATTGCATTCAATACAAAATACCTGTATTGAATGCAATACGTTGGATTTTTATGTGTAAAAGCAGTACATTGTTTTCAAGAACATTTATTTTACAGTATACATATTAGTATGAGAATTATGTGTATTTTTTTTAAATTTAAAAAAAATATAAAAATAAAAATTTTATTAAATATATAGATTTTTTAATTTATTCAGTTTATTGTTTTTACGTGATTTTGTGTTTCAAACTTTATGATACTCATACTATTATAATATACTGTAAAATAAATTTTCATGAAAAACAATGTACCGCTTTTAGACATATAAAACCTTAAAGAAATTAACCGCTAGGGAAGTTAATGAACTTCCATTTTTTATGGTGTAACTTAGTATGTATCATGCTTGGTAATGATCATATGAAAGTTACACCTTTGTATCTTTAGAAATGTACACAGTGTAGTTGTTAGTGCCGTGCATCTCCTAATTGCATTAATACAAGTCGAATTGTGGTTCAATTTTTCTCTTCCTCTCTCCACAGCTGGAGTGCCAAGCTTTACCTGACCCCAAGTAACATCGTCCTACTTACTGCCATCGCTCTCATTGGAGTCTGTGTTTTCATCCTGGCAATAATTGGCATCTTACATTGGCAAGAGAAGGTAAGATCTGGTAACAGTCCATCTTCCCCTGGAGGCAGCCAATGCCACCTGTTCCTATATAATTGTATCAGTGCCAAGCACTGTGAAGATCGACTTTAAAGCTGACCTGCAAGTGCCCCCCACAAGTCTCATGCGCTGTCACTTTTTGTGTTTACTGATGCATTTATAAACGTGAAGCTGCATACATTTCATATGTATTTGTTACATACATAAGGAAGAGCTGCATCCAGAACCGTTGCTCTCTGACATTTCTATTTTATTTTCCAGCTCGTGGAAATTCTAACCCTTTCAGGTCCAGAAACTTCATAATAAACTTGGCACATACCCAATCAATTCAGACTTAGCATATCATGAAAAATGCATAAAGGGTAGATGATCATAGATGTAGAGATAACTGCCAAAATGCAAATCCTAATTTTCCTGCGAAAGTCAGGTTTGGTCTTCTCCTTCCAACCTGCCAACTTCCCCTGGGGTTAGTATTTGGAGAAGGATTAAAATGAACCCATTATAACCTATATTATTTAATGTTAAGTCCATGCATGAGAAATTATATGTAAGTGTTACACTTCCAGGTATTTATTATTATTGATCTCTCCCTGACAATGCCTTCTGACCAGAAGGATTAAGCCATCTTTGTTCAGGCAGCATCCAAGGTTAATACCTACTTCATAGACTAAGATTCCCGCTCATAAATGACACAGTCATCTAAATCTTGGTGTCTACTCCAAGTGTGTTTGTGGTTAGGTTCACAAATACCTGACCTGGATCAACCCTTGCTGCAGATTTGCTGTAAGATTTCAATAATGTAGTCTGATCACTGCAAAAGAGGAGACTAAGGAATTTCCTCCTCCAACCTGCAGCAGGCTGATGATGTAATTTCAGCCTGGGCCATGTCATTGCTTAGACGCTCAAGAACCTTTTTTTTAAATAAAATCTTTATATTACAGTTATTTATCTAAGCTTACTGGATGGTTCCCTTTTAGTAACACTTGTGTCCACATATCCATCTGCAATACTTTCACCCTGTTTGTGGAGTTTCTTTTTTCTCACTGTGCAGAATAATGTCACATTCTTTCTGGAAGGTTTAAAAGTCACCTCAGACAGCATAAACGACAGATGTCTGGCTTTCCTATGCCTGTAATTAGCATATTGCAATTAATGAACTTCCACCTGATCTTTATAAAGCGACATTAAATGGAAAATGTTGCCATTCTGTTGCTTCAAGGAATATGTTCCCTGTTAGAGCTGCGTCAGCCTTTTTGGCATGACTGATGCAGCCAAACAGATAGCGGCTCCATTTCCTAAGTCCAGGCACTGGGCACCTGGGGGACACCCAAAAGTGGCCCTGCAAGGTCGCATGTGCCAGCTTCTACAATGCAGAGCAGATTATTAAAAAGAATTCCTTTTTTTTGCCTTCCTGCCGTTTGATCTAACCAGTATTACCATTTTATACAGGAGGTGTGGTTGTGATTTTTACAGTTCAAATGTATGTGATGTATGTGGGCCTTTTTTGATATAGAATGCAGTGGTCAGCTTTTGATTGCTGTCTGTATCACCACTTAGTAGATTTACCCTCTCTATTTATCCTGTTGACACTGAGGTCTTGATCTCATCGTGTCCAATACCCAGGAACTAGACTTATACTTTGCTTAGAAAGCAACATTTGATGTCACTACTAAACTGGTATGCTGCACTGCTGCTGGCATTTCTGTTCTGCATGATGACCTATTCATAAACAACAAATGGAGTCGGCATTAACAAAGGCAGCTGCACATGTGCGCATTGTGGTGTAACACATGCCAACCACATACCTCATAGTGGAAGCGAGCCCTAAAAAGGAAGAAAATACAAAGTTTTGTATTATCAGAACAGGAATGGAGGGAAAATCTTCCAATTGGGACACTTGTCCAGTGATAGTTTATAAGGGTATTCCCTAACTTTGACTAAATATCCTCCTACTTCCTGTTGTGTGTAGAGGACAGAAACTGAAGTCCAATCTTTTTTTATACAACACAGATATCAACAACACAAAAATAACTGGTGTGATATGTAATCATGTCCTACACTCTCTAAAACAGCCTTTTTTTGACATACGGGAACCCTTATAATAACTGTGAGGGAACCCCTTCTATAATTAGAACCTCCACATCTCACAGTATATTAGTGTGGGGGTCAGTGGGAAACATGTCTCTTACATGGCTGGCCATTGGGAAGAATGTCACCCTTACAGATAGCCAAAAAGATCATTGGTGTCAGCAGTAACTGACCTGAGACCAAATTGCTCATTGCTCAAGGAATCCCTAGCAACGTCTGGGGGAACCCTGGTGTTCCACACGAAACTCTGATTCGGAGTTGGTGCTCTAAAATAAAAGATAAAATGGCCCTAGATATTTCCTCAGTCCATTTTAATATATCAGCTATGAAGAACTTGTCCTTTAATGGCTTTTTTTTTTTTTTTTTAGTTTATATTAACTTTAGATTCGATTCACTGTGAGGACTTTGTCTCCCTGAAAGTCCTCCAAATCTCATCCAGACAAGCGACCCGCCGACACATTTATCATTTTTGTCCAGCTTTGAAGTGGTGATTTTTAAAAATCAGCAGTGGTTTATTTTTAATTTATATTTAAGTGGAGGAACGTGAGATGTTTCGGCTACTCGCAGTGTGTAATGGCAGGGCTCGTTAGCGGTTAATGACTTGTTTGATCATTAGAAATGAGAAGTTTTGGATCATTAATGCTTACTGTGGATTTATTACCAATATAAACCGGACCCGTATTAACGAATAATAAATTAGCAAAATCCTTAAGGCTCCCAAACAAACTTCCTAATATCCCCCTGAATCTACCATGACACTTTTCATGCCAATGTATTTCCTCTTTCTATGTTTCAGAAAGCAGACGACCGGGAGAAGAGACAAGAAGCGCACCGATTCCATTTTGACGCCATGTAAAGCCTCATCTGCTTTTTTTGTGAACAAATGTATAGTGTGGTTTTCCTGGAAAGAGTAAAACTTTTTTCACTTACTGATCACGGCACGGTTCAGCAATTTACAACCTTCAGCTCATTGACTTATATGGGATAGATGAGAGCTGTGTGAATTCTGAGCCCCTGTCTGAAATCAGGCAGATCATGAAATAGATTCTATTCATTAGGTGTTTGTTAGTCCCTCCCTTGACAACAATCTTAGCACTAAAGGTTTCATATAAAGGCCCGGATTTTTCACAGCCCTTTGCTTTTCCATAAAATTTTCCCCTCCTTTCTGCTTCCTTACAGTAATAAACAGCCGGTATTGTGCAAAAAGGCTGCTTTGGGATTCCACTGCATCTAGTTTTATGACCAGTTGCCCGGGCATTAGCCTTGGGGACTAACAAGTAAGCATTTGGTAGCCCTGGCTGAACTCCTATTCGGGAATGATCATATAACCCAATGCCTAGGCATTTCATTATGTAATCATCCTCCTGTAAGAATTCAGAAATGGCATCAGCTGTAGGACAAGTAAGGATTACAGATCTTTTCAAGGGGTCCGGATACAGGGGAGCATTTTTGGAATAGATTGAGTTTTAAGCGAAGTCCCTCCCCTTATAATAGGCGCAGTAAGGTGTGTGATAATAGTGCTGTTTGGTGATTGCTCCTTGCAGTTCTACCTATAGAGATCCCAATTTCCAGTATATGGAGAGGATTTCATTTTGAGGACTCTAAGAAGGTGGGGGTGTTGGGGGGGGGGTGTTTTGGTAGTTTTAAGGGCATGAACTAGCACCGTCTATGACTTATCATGAGAGCTCGGCATAAGACTTTCTCTGACACTAGAATTACTGTGATAGATTGAGAGCTGTAATTCACTGAACTGGCCCCTCTGCTGGTATGTGAAAAGGGCCCGTTTCCTGGGAAACATTGACTCTTTTTTTATAAACAGGACCTGACTACTGAAAAGCAAAATTGCTGCACCGCAAAGCCCAAGAAGAATCATACTGCAGATTCTGCATTTTACTTTTTATTTATTTGTTGC
Source organism: Pyxicephalus adspersus (assembly GCF_032062135.1). Lineage (NCBI taxonomy): Eukaryota > Metazoa > Chordata > Amphibia > Anura > Pyxicephalidae > Pyxicephalus > Pyxicephalus adspersus. The sequence continues at coordinate 7,604,095 of NC_092866.1, read as the reverse complement.
AAATTGAAATAATGAATAATGAACCCTAATTTATCATATTTAGGCCTAGACATAGGGGTGGATACTCTTATTTATTTCACCGGGGGGGTGTAACTTGTTCTTTGGGTTCTAATCTTTGAATGTCCATTATGAGTGTGATCGCTAACAATTTGTGATGTCTGTTACTTTTTAATGATTTTGCATGTTTGCACAAAATTGATGGAACACTGGAAGGTTTAAGGGACTTTTTTTTTTTAAATAATGTGACAAAATGATGATGTATACTTCATAAGGGTAATTTAGAAGTGAACATTAACGGCCGTTAGTAGGGGAGAGAGCGATGGGTAAAATGCAGAAACTCACCACAGCCAATCACATGTTGTGTCTTTTTGCTCCAACCATTTAAATGGGGAAATCTGATTTGATTTCAGTGTGTGGCCCTAATACTGTTGAGTTAAATGAGCCAATAATAAGGTAAAGGCTTAACAATACGGTATAGTGATATGCATTTGAAATGGACATTTCTGATAAAAACAAATCCTTAGGATGGTGATCAATAAAACAAAGTGGCCCCATTGTGTTCTTTAAAAAATGGTCATTAGAAGAAGTAATTTACTCCCCTGTCCAGGGGCAAAACTTTTCTTCTCTGGGATGCAGCCTTCAATGGTCTCTTCAGGATTCTTTGTTTCCAGGAGTGTCAGATGTCTGTGTTATCTACCACATTATGTAGTTCCTTCCTCGTCATTATAAGACTCAGAGGATCAAGCCACGGAACTCCGAAACCTGACCTGACTTGAAGAGTTGTGTAGAAGACACAGCCACTAAAGTTGTATAATACCTCTTCTATTGCAGGGACTTTCAGCTTTATTTTTTTATGAACCAAATAGGGTCACTTTAAAATAGATTTATAATCAAACATCACATGTGTAATCACATGTTTGTCTTTCCATGGTAGAATAAAAAGAGCAGCAGAAGACACATAGCCAATACCTTTGGCATGTGGTCATGTGATCTGATACCTGATCCTCCAGCAAAGATAGCACAACCAAGATCCTTGGCCTTCGGATATATGGTGAGCGTTAAAGAAAGCCTGCGGCAGCATTTTTACCAGGAGTTTCTAGTTTTTGCTAGTATAGTTAGCATTTTGCTAGCTCTAAAAACCTTTGCATAGTTCTTAGAATTTACAGCAAGCAAACCAAATACACAATTGAGAATGTAATTGTGGTTTCTTTCCGTTATGGTTATCCTTCTGTCTCCTAGATTTGCCGATTCCTTGTGATATAGATGGCAACCCTTACTGTACTCTACTGTATGTAGAGCAGCACATAGTGGCCAATAAGGTTTTGGGTTAGGAAAACCTCATGAAACTCTCAGAAAGCTCTATGATGATTTCAGATTGGTTGCTGTGCGTTACTTTCACTTTGCATATTATCATCGCTCTCTGACCTGCCTTGCTACCAACCTGGTAACTTCCGGGGGACTGATGGGTGTCTTGTCCTTGTCTGTCTTTACCGTGACTGTTAATCTATTCCTTTTAGTCATTAATTGTAGGCAGTATTGTTTTCTTTTTTTGTAATGATTTATTGCCAAATTGATTTGTAAATAAAGTAATGGTGTGTTTTTTGTAAATAACAGGGCTGTGTGTAAAAATTAGTATAAAGTCTGCCTGTTGTCCATATTAGCCAATCAAATGTTTGCTTTTCCTGACTTCTGGTGGGGTTTGAGTGATTGCTATGGGCAGCACCTTCTTTTTTTACAATGCCAAACCTATAATACCAGGTGAGGGCATCTGATGGGGTCACTAAGGACCTATGTCCTTGGGCTTTGGGCTTGTGTTGATGGCCAAATCCTGGATGCTTCCTGGTGAATTTGAGATCATTCAGAGTTCATTGACACTAGTATTGACCTTGCTGTGTTTAACTTGCTTCAAGCTGCTTCTGTATTACTATTTACATGTATGGAAGGAAAAGCAGAAGCCCATTTGTACAGGCCCGGAATGAAATGTATGCAATGTGACGCAGTCTGTTCTTAGTTTTGATAGGATGTATTGTAAGCTGCTTTCCGATTGGTTACTGTGTACCTTGAAATCAGTGATCCTTCCTTTCGATATTTCAGTTCTTGACCGATGCTTATGAGTTGAATCAATTGCTGCTTCCTAAATCTGGACATAAAATGTATACTGGGGGGAGGTGGGCAATGAGCTTGCAATGACTCCCAGACAGTTTGCAGAATGAACACTGTTACAAGAAATGCAAAAATATCGGATCTACTCAAAGTTAAACATGTAATAAACATGTCACCAGAGTTAATGTGTTACTGTTTCTTTAACTATAATAAGACAACTATAAACATAGCATAAACACAATCAGCTATAATTTAATACCTTACCCCATACAGTCTCTATTCATAAATTATTATGGCTACAAAGATGTTCAGCTATCAATAAATTAGGAAGGTATTTCTCATAAAAACATCTAACAAGCACAGTGCCTTCAGTTCTCCTCATTAAACAGAATGTTTTGTGGCTTTGTATTTGTTACAAGCTTTAGGTCGGGACTCATAAATAAAGTTTCCCAATTTTTTGTTTTTGTTTTTTTGTTCTGTAAATATGGATTCTGTCTCTCTAGACCCTTGATTTTAAAAGCTTTTTGTTTACAAAGCTCAATAGCTCATGTTAAAATCTAAAGGATGTGAATGAGTCAAAGCAATGACTTCTTCCTTTGCTTTAGTGAGGGTCTGTCTGAGATTTTAATTAGACACAGAGTACATGAAAGGAGACAACTGATCTGTATATAACCCCCACTATAGTGATCGATTTTTATGTTAAAGTGTATGTAAACCTTATTGTGTTTATTATTCTCACTGTATACCGTTTCTTTATTATTTTGTACACATAATGCAGATTTTCATACATAAATATTCGGCTTCTAACAGCTTCTCCTTAGCCATTGCTTCACAGCATCAGCATTGTGAGCCTGCACTGTGCACTTCTTCAGATTGCCAAAAGGTTGTGTATCAGGTGTGTCAGATAGGCAGCCCAATGGCCAACTGAAGGACGGTTCTGCTAAATGCAAAGATTTGGCTTAGGGTTATCAACCTGTAAAAGGAAATGGTGTTACTTGTGGGAACATTTGCAACAGGTACAAAAAAAAAAACCTTTTTACACGGAGGACATGACTCCAAACATGCAACACAGACCAGAGCACCCATGGTTACCTCTTAAAACGCATCCAAAAAAAAATTGGCACATGGGAATCAGCACAGGCCAGGGAGCAATAGAAGAAGGTGGCCTGGTCTGATGAAGCATATTTCCTTTTTAGATCATGTGAATGAAGGAGTAAGAGAGCATGTAGCAAGAAGCATTATGATAAGAAGCTAGGTCAGCAGAGGGAGTGTGGCTTAAAGAATCTGCTGCTAACATATTGGTACCATATACCCTCTATAGATCAGAGCTGTTTAGATGGCACCAGGTGACTTACAAAAACAATTGAAATAAATTGACCCCAAACAATTACAATATAACTAAAAACATCATCAGTGACACATAAAGACCATCAGCCCCTCAGTTCTTCTTTATCATAAAGCACTCACCAGGGAACAGTGACGCCATCTTTTAAGACTGGACATGTTGGATACTCTTGTGATTCATCTGTTGATCTCCCAGGACATATAGGAAACCAGTACTTGATTCAACTTTCCAGCAACCAAACAGAACTGATATACCCACTCAGGTTGGAGCTGATCACTAATATTATTTTCTTCTAATAGATACTTGAATGTTCGAATTACAGAGAAACATTTCCAATTTGTAGGATGTTGTATGAATGCATAGCTGTTATCTGTATAGGAAACACTACATTCCCTTATCTTGTTCTGACTCGTCTTCTGTCAGCCGCTAACCTGCCAGGATGATTATCATTGGTCTGTGTATTGTTAACCATAATCTCTAATTAAAGAAAAATAAAATACAACAATTGTGGGTGTTTTCTAAAGACCCGTGTATCAACATAAATAATGTGTTAACTGTTTCTGTACTGTTCAAAGTACTAAAGTCATTATTTGAGTTGTTTGATGTCATTATTGTCATGTCATTCATGTCATTACTCTATTGGTGCACTACGAAGGGGAAAAAATACCAGATTTTGATTGGACATACTTTTGATCCGCTGACACTTGATCAATGTGAGTGATTATTTATATTTTATTGTTTTTGTTAACATTCAACATTTTTGTAACCATTAGCTAGAAACTGTTCAAAGAAGATCCTTCATCTCTAACAGTGAAAGATCCATTCCATAGGAGGAGGCTAGGGTTATTTTTCTTTGTTTTGAAAAGAGCAAGGAAGGGTTAGAACCCTCCATTGTGTGTTTTTACCTGGTATCTGGGGCAGTGCTAAAACCATTTTTTGTTTGTGTTGATGTAGTGTAAGGCCTTGTGTCAAATGCCAATGCTTAACAAGATGCAATTCCCCAATCTATCACTTTAGTTATCACCATTAGACAAGTCCTGCTTGGCCTAGTTATGCCTTCCCAGCACTCAATTGCCCTCAGGGCATAGGTACGCAAGGGATCACCTCTGTGCTACATGGATTGGCAAATGACCAGTAAACTTGCTGGGAAGACAGGTTCACAGTGATGGTAAAGGCCAGCACATGTCCAAATCATTAGGTAAGAGCAGGTCAGAAAACAGGGTCAAGGTCAAACATAGAAAAGTGACAAGTTGAGCATGGTATCTAAGTGATGGGGAATTCCCAACGTCAGAATACAGGCAGAGGTCAGTTCAGGCAGCAAACAGGCAGAGAGACACAGAAAGCAAGGGTTGGTAACAAGTATCACAGTAATGCACCCACAGCAGGACACGGCTGGATGATTTTGGAGGAGGAACTCGAGTGGTCGAGTTCCAGCCTCAACCCCACCTTTAGGATGAATTGGAGCAATAACTTGGAGCCAGGTCTTTTCATCCAACTGTACTTGGCCCCACAAATGTCCTTTTGATTAAACAGGAACAATTTCCTACAAATATTTTCCAAAATTACATGTAAAGCCCCGAAGAATGGAGGATATTTTAGCCTCAAAGTGGGAGCAACTACATAATAATGCCTATGGACTATGGAAATAGATGTTCAACAAGCACATATCAATGTGAGTGTTGGGTGTCCACAAATTAGGCCATAAAGTATATTTGGATTAGATGTACATGAATATTGTAGCCATGCATATATTGAATTTACCTTCACTTAATGAACCCATGATATACTATCATAATCGCACCATTCGTTTTGGCACCACACTTTCTGTATAATATAGCTGCAAATGTTCCTATTTGTGTACTGGCTGTGAATCTAAGCATATAAAAGTGTTCCTTGGATCCAAACACCGCCCACTTATCTCACCCCAGCCATAACTGCACAGTTTGCAGTATGAGTGGTTGCTCAGCACAGAATTATGAGCCAAGTGGCCATTGATGGGAGTTATGGATTCAACGCAAAAGCTGTAAAACCAAAAATTTCACTCTCAATGCTTCTGGCAATGATGGCATAATATAAAATCCATATCCGTATTTTTTTTTTATCTATTCTATGATCGTTATCTTGCTTTGCATGTGACATGTTGACATTAAAATCTTCCTTCAGCTGGAAAATGTGGCACAGCCTACGCAAGACTGACAACACATATCACAGATGTACATCGCGTAGATGTGCCAGTTTATCTGACCTCTTTCCTTGTATGCCTTGGTGAGCATTAAAAGAACTGGATCACGTCTCCCCTCCATGTTTATGTCACTGCTGCATCCGCTTTAAGAGGTTGCACGTTAACATTACAGGGAAGCTCCCTGCTAATAAAATTAATGGCATGTATAAAACTGTCATGCCACATTATAAAATGATTTTACGCCACTGACATAAAATTTAAATATTGAGTTTGTGTAACTTGCTATAAGCGAAAGAAGAAGTTTTCATTTCCCTAGAATGTGTAAAATATCAGATTTTGGTTTAATTTATCTATTTTATCGAAATGCATTGGCTTCAATGGGGAAGGAGAAATTATTCTGTTTTAAAAGGGTTTTCAGTAGCTCCTGCTTTTCTTCATTTATCCTAGATCTATTCGTGTTCCAAAATAATTGTCCTTGGTATAGTTCTATATATATTGATGTTCTAGGAATAGCAGCCTTTTGTTTACAATTTTTAACATGAGGGGACCCTTGCAAAAACTTTTAGGTCTTAAGCAACCTGCTATAATTAATATATCCAGAGTACAATTATGTGGTGATCAGTAGGAAGAATTCCTTTTACATTGCTGGCCATTGGGAAGGATGTCACCCTTACAGATAGCCAAAAAGATTATTGGTGTCATTTATTATTATTATTATTATTATTATACAGGATTTATATAGCGCCAACATATTACGCAGCGCTGTACATTAAATAGGGGAAGAGGAGCGGAGGGAAGGATGGATGAGTCTGGCTGCAGCATTCATAATAGATTGTAGAGGGGAGAGTCGGGTTAGTGGAATACCAGCGAGACCTGGGAGGCACAAATTGCTCATTGCTCAAGGAACCCCCAGCAACCTCTGGAGGAACCCTGGTTGAGAAACACTAGAGTAGAGTAAGTCCCCTTCATTCTCATCCACAGCCCATGTGATTGGCTTCTTGTTTCTTCCTAAAGCCTAGACAAAGCTTAAAGTCAAATGTTAGGCATACTGCACATGAGAAATTTTCATTTTTTGTATTATAATAAGATCATCAACCCACAGCTAAATTAGGAATATGCAATACACTTTCATTTTAAATAAAAGAAAATATAACACCAATGCCATTTAGCAGAGCAATGCAACCTCAACCCAGAATTTTAATTTAACGTTGGATTCAATAAATCACTGCTATTTACAATGGTGAGTCATTTTCAAGGCAAGTGGGATTGTGAATGAAATTGTGGAATGTATATAAATCCAGAATATGTCATGGTAATTCTATGGAAACAATAGAAGAGCCTCCAGAGATACAAAGTATCCGTCTGTATCCATGGCAGTGATGTACCAAGACAGAATAGCCAGGCGTAGAATTGGCAAGGACTTGTTGCATGGACTCTGGTTTTCCCAATTACGGGATTTTGCAGAAGAAGAGGCCAGGATGGCTCAGCTCCTATACAAGTTGATGCCCATGTGGGCAAGGCCTTTGTCTGGATTTGAAGGAAAAACAAGAGCATGTGTGATTCAGTTGTACAGCACATTTCCTTGCACGGCATTTACATTCTTTGTTGACAATCAGCTCCATGTCTTTGTACTCCATTGACATGCATGAGACAGCCTTTCCATTACCCTGTCATTTCCTGAACAATCGCAGAACACGCTAATGACACTGGCGATATGGAGATATTTACAAACTCCTGCCAATATCATTGCTGTGTATCCTGGCACAAGCTGGCGGAGCTTCGTCTATTTCGTCGAGATTTGGACGGCATCTCGAGAAAATAATCATAGGAGATGAAAGCATCCTGATTCTTGGCCATTGGTAAGGCTGAATCTCCGGAACATCAACATACGGGTTCATTCATAAACCTTGGAGCCATGCTGGAGCATTTTGTGTCATTTCACTCTGCTGTGGTTGGGGTGTCCAACTTTCCAAATAAAGCCTCTGCAGCTAACGAGTGTTGACTTTTCCCTGGAAATGATTGTTAGAGAATTGTAAAACGCAGATTTCCTGTGTTTTAACCATGCAGATGGGGCCCTGTGTAATACACATGGTATCATTAGAGGGGTCCACACAGCACTGGGAGATTGGTGTGCATAGGTTTTGGTGCATAGAAGGTAATGGGCTAATATAGGGGCCCCTCACCCTGACCTTCCTATGTTACCCCATTTTTACATAATCCTAACAACATAACCCCTAATTTTTTTCCACTCTTTATCTCTAATTTAAACCCTCACATTACCCTCCCCGTAACCCTAACACTAATACCAATGTCTGTAACCTTTATATAAACCCTAACACTAACCCTCTCTGTAACCCTAACAACAGTACCCCCAACATCTTACATTATCCCTCCCCATATCTCCAATATGAACCCTCACATTAACTTTCCCTGCAACTATTTTCCCTGCCTATACCCTACCCCATAACCCTCAAACTTTGTCTCCCCATCACCTTTATTTTAACCCTAACACTAACCTTGTCTGTAACCCCCAAAAATTAATAAACCTAACACCAAACATTTTCTTTTCCTTCATTTCTTATATAAACTCTCACATTAACCTTCCCTATAACCCTAACATTAAATAATTACCCTCCAGTAACCCCAACACTAGTAACTAAGCTCCCTGTAACTCACACACTAACTTTAACACCAACTCTTCTTATAAACCCAAAAGTAACCCTCCCTTTATACCTAACACTAATAAGTAATCCTCCCTGTAACCCTAAATCTAGCCAAAACACCAACTGTACTTGTAAACCCAACAGTAACTCTAAATTTAGACCTAACACTAATAACTAATCCTCTCCCTAATCCCTAACACAAACTTTCTATAAACGCAATAGCAACCCTCTACAACACTAATAACTAATCCTCCCAATACTCCTAACATAAACCCTTCATGTAAACCTAACACTAATCTTCTCTGCAACCTTAACATTAGCCTTAACAACATTCTAGATAACCCATCAGTAATCAACCCTATAGCTTTTACACTAATAAACTCTCTCCATACCCCTAACACTAATTTCTAATCCCCTTTGTAACCCTAACACTTTCCTTAACACCAAGTCTTTTGAAAACCCAACTGTAACCCTTTATTTAGACATAACACTAATACTTAATACTTCCAGGAGCTCTAACACAAATACCGAATCCTCCTGGTCTCCCCAACACTGGCCATAATGCCAAGTTTTCTTGGAAACCCAACAATAATTCTCTTTTGGGATCTAATTCAAATAACTAATCCTCCCATTAACGCTAACACTAATACCTAATCAGCTCTGTATCCCAAACATCAGCCATAACACCAACTCTACTAGTAAACCCAACACTAACCTTACTTATAACACACATTTTCTATGTAACCCTAATACTTACCACTTCTTTAATCCCAACACCCCCTCTGTAACCCTAACATCTACCCCCTATGTACCCCTAGTACTAACCCTCAATGTTAATTCATGTACCCCAAATCAACCCCTCCATGCACTGTAGGATACCAGTGTCAAAACAAAGCCCTGGAATCAACCAACTTTTAGCGTTTGTCTGATAAAGGATCTACCTACAAGTAAGTAGCTCTAGGGCAGGGACTTAGGGCCCCTCATCCACAATGCCACTGTATTCCAAAAAATACTTGCTTTTACTTTTTTCATCCTTGCATCCCAGCGTTGCAACCACTTCCTCTCCACATATAGTCTATCTGCATAGTATCTAGTTGGACCCTTTGAAAGGGTGACAACACGGGGGCACAGATAGGAGACTAGAACTAAGTGTTGCCACCTTATACCAGGAACTGCCTAACCAAGGACCTCCATGTCAAAATCACCAAGGAAAGCCTTAATAGCATTGTTTTGGGTGTATCTTTTAGAGAGTGAATGATAAATTCACAGGTAAAGCCCATAATCCCTCTTCGTGGTCTGGGTAATATCTCAGCAGGATGGATGGGGAAGGTCCACAGACCTGGCCATGAATTAATATTGATCATTGGGTGTCAGATTAACAATTCATCCCAGAGTCTCCTTCCTGATTGATAGGATGGGTTAGTGGTGATCACTTGTGATTCACAATAAATAATGGGAAGTGAATACATTTAAGGGGGATTCTCCGGGAAATCTCCAGAAACGTAGTCACTGCACAGTTTCCATAATGAGCTGATTGCTCTCATATTGACATGTTAAGGATGCGGCAGCCTTGGTCCTTACCCACAGCGCAGTGTTACCTTAAACACACTGATTGAGCAAAATAAACATTCACCAATATTTCTAAGCAATGTCAGTCAATAAAAATTGGATAAAAAAGTCACATGGCTGAAAATAATGATTGCTATGAATATTGATACCTTCTATGAGTCTAATCTTATTTTTTCCAATACTAATCTTTTATTTAAAGTGGAACTGTCATTATAAATCTTTTTTTCTTGATCTATTGCAAGTATACAAAAACCCACGTATCATTAAAAAAACATCATTACCCTCCAGTCTAGGGACTGTCCCTATGCTGAGATGATGCCATTATTGTGCTGCAGGCATGAGAAAGCCTTCCCTTAGTCTCCCTTACCCCCAATGTGGAAAGGCTGGTCTGTGTCAAACTTTTGCCAACACAAATGTCCACAAGAACTGCTCAGACAGAAGAATTCACATGACTGTGCCGACTCTGAGCTGGCATCTCAGCTAATGATGCCTGAACAAAAATGGTGACTACCCAAACCTGGGGTATTTGTAATAATCTGTTATTTTATTCTAAGGATGGCCCTGAGATGTCAATGCAAATCACAGAAAACAAACCGACCCCCCCCCAAACCTTAGTGTCAGTGTTTGGTCCCCATTATCATTTTATCAACTCTAAGCATCTGAACTCAATGTTTCCTGCCAATAATGAGGGTGAATTGGGCCTCATAAATATGGATGCTCTCCGGGTCACCTGAACTCGCAGCTGCTGGCTCCTCCGCTATGTAATATATGTATGTAAACAGTGAATACGCCGCATTTCATCCCTCGCTGTCCTGTTAACACATAAAATTCACAAAGAGCTAAGAGAGCGCTGGCTGGGTGCAATAATGTCAGGGGTAACACTGGGGGTACATGGTGCAGGGATATAACCCCCTCACCCTTTCTAAACATGCAGAAAGAAAGTGGTAGCATCAGGGCATTAAATAAAAAGGGTTAAAGGGTATTTGTCCCAGAGTGGAGGGCCCACTATTTCTGTCAATGTTGGATTTAACCTCATGTGGTCTGTAAAGTGTTGGAAGAAATGGGATTTAAATAAAAGGGTGAAAGGTCATTTGTCCCAGCGGCCTATTATTGCTACCCATAATGTGGTGCATTTTACCCCTGTCCTCATCAGGACTTTTCAATAAAAGGGTCAAAAGGGCATTTGTCCCAGGATCACTCAGTCAGCGGGCCCAGTATTGTTACATATACACGAGATTTTATGATTTTAACCTCAGTATTTTTTGCATTTCCCTATAATGTGCCTTGGAGAGGTTATACAAATCAGGCCCAGTGTGTTAAAGGGTCAGCCCGAAATCTAGCATTTTTAGAATGTCAGGTCAACAATGGCAACATTTATTCTTCTGTTAGGACAGGTTTCTTTAAGGCATCCCTGGTTGTAATGCAATTGGATGCTAGCCCACTACAAGTCCCAGAAGGTCCTGGAGGCTGCGAGTGCCCCTGGTGCTGATAGGACAGCTCCGCTCTTCCCTGCAGTTAGTAGCCCAGGCTCTCTTTGCAGGCTGCTGGGCTTGGTGGTGCTGATTGGGACAGCTCCTGTAGCTGCTGGAATGGGGCTGTTTTATTAAAGGAACATGGGCTGCTCACTTAGCAAAGTGAAATATTACCTTTCAAGAGATATTTCATCCTATTTAGTGAATGTGGTATGAAAATGAAAATCACTTTACAAAAAACAGGGGGTTTCCCTGCTCATTTGGGGACAGTTAAAGCCAGCAGAGCTCCATCTCATTCACTGAGGTGAATATCCTCTGCAAGGAGATAATTCACTTAGCTATGTGAACAGCCTAAATTCCTTTAGTAAATCAGCCCTAATAGGAGAAGGATCCCAAAGAACTACAACACCCATACCCCCTCTACAGACATTCATTTTCTCATGTAAGCCACTCTAATTAGCCAATGTGGCCCCTTTACCCTCCAGGTGGGCATTTCTGAACTCTTCAGTCATGAGATGATGATGGCTGGAAATCAGATATCCCTGGCAGGGATAGAGTTAATGTGATAATGGGGATTTATGCACTCCCAGGGCTTGGACTCAGCAAGCAACTAATTCATTAAAAGGTAATTAAAGAAGCAAACCCATGACCTATACACTGCAATATATATATATAATGCTGTGTCAGTAAAGGCAATGAAAGAAATATTTTTATCTTTCAGATACATATCTGTGCTATGACACTGAATGAGACAATGCAAAGGGCTGACCGCATGCTCTGCACACTGTATCCTGGCAATGAATGAGTTAATATTGCAAGCAAACCTCCATAAGCTCCATAATTCATGCTATATATACTGTGCTGTGGTAGCCCAAGGGTTAATGTAACCACAGGTATGTATGCCCTATATACTGTGCTGTGGAAACACATTGTGGTTATTTGTAACCACAGACATGATTGTTTTATATACTATGCTTTGGCAGCACAAGGGTTAATGTAATAGTTATGTATGCCCTATATACTGTGCTGTGGAACCCCAAGGGTTATTGTAACTGTAGGCATGTAAATGTTATATACTGTGCTGTGGCAATAAATGGGTTCTTGTAACCACAAACATGCACGCCCTATATACTGTGTTATGGCAGCACAAGGCTTAATGTAAGTGTATACATACTTGTGTTATATACTGTGCTATGGTGACACAAGGGTTAATGTAACCTCGTGCATGCATGTCCTATGTACTGTGTTATGGCAGCACAAGGCTTGATGTAAGTGTATACATACTTGTGTTATATACTGTGCTATGGTGACACAAGGGTTAATGTAACCTCGTGCATGCATGTACTGTGTTCTGGAAGCACATGGGTTAATGCAACCTCAAATATTTCTACCCTATATACTGAACATTGGCAGGCTTAAGGGGTATTGTAATCATAAGCATGCTTGTCCTATATAATGTGCTGTAACATCACCAGGGTTAATGTAACCTCAGGCATGAATGGCCTTTTGTAATCTGCAAGGGCCAGTGAAGGGGTTAATACAGGTCTTTACTAACCCTGCTTCCCCTCCTCCTCTATGAATATGTCCCCATTTCCCTGTGTGCTTCCTGGCCTAGAAACAGTTAACATCTCACATAATCTGTAAAGAGGTTACCACTAAAAAAGAGTGCAAAATCCATGTACAGACCTGCGGCAATGATGGGGTTAATACATGTATCTGCCCAATATTTCAGTGCTGTAATCGTGTACATTGTGTTCATGTTATGAAAGGGTTAAAGCTCTGGTAGCCTCTAGAACCGAATGGGTTAATTCTTCATCATAGTGGTGGATACATTGTATTCATTATATATATATTAAAATTGTACATTACTTTCCCTGATTGGGGGAGATCAGTGTTACCATGAGCCTATGCTACAATCCTGATTGGAACTGCATGGGTTAATTCTCAGACCCAGGTGATATATCAATGTGTGTGTATATGTATATATAGTATATTATATATTCTGCTATATAGAGAAATAATCTAATTACTATCTGCACACTACGATGAAATCAGGTCTGTTGTTCCACATACTGTATATTGGATTTGCTGTGAAAGGGTTAATGTTATAGCTGTGGGTACTTCTATGACTTGTACTCAGCAGGCTACCTGCATTATAAGAGATATTGTCCATATATGTGTGTGTGTGTGTGTCTGTGTGTAGCTATGATACAAAACTGGGAGATGGAGAAGAAGGGGTTAATTTAAGGTGGCAGAGTAGATGGTGAGATAAGACTAAGAGCAATACAAGTATGACCCCTGAAAATCACATTCAGTATACACGTGTGTTGGTAATAGCAGGCAATGAAGGGGAGAGGGAGATAGTTGGGGTGAGAGAGAGAAAATAAATGCAAAGAGAGAATAGAAGGAGAGACACAATAAAGAAATCTCCAGGCGAATGACACACATAGTGGGTGAAAGTTAAGGGCAGACACTGCAAAGAACAGGTGCTGGATGGAGGGGAGCACATGACTGATTGGTGTTTAATCACATGGGAGATTAAAGTAAGAAGGGACAGACACAGTGTAAGGGACAGAGGGACTCTGCAAGGACTGGTGCTGGATGGAAACGACAGACACAATGTAGAACACATAAGGCTCTGCAGGGACAGGTGGTGGTAAAGACAGACCCTGTGCATTGCACATAGGGAGTCTGCAGGGACAGGTGATGGTGGAGGGAAGGATAGACCCTGTGCATTGCACATAGGGACTCTGCAGGGACAGGTGATGGTGGAGGGAAGGATAGA
>NC_092866.1:7558331-7588683 GCF_032062135.1 Pyxicephalus adspersus | reverse complement strand
AGACCCTGTGCATTGCACACAGGGACTCTGCAGGGACAGGAGGTGGAGGGAAGGATAGACCCTGTGCATTGGACATAGGGACTCTGCTGGGACAGGTGATGGTGGAGGGAAGGACAGACCCTGTGCATTGCACACAGGGAGTCTGCAGGGACAGGTGGTGGAGGGAAGGACAGACCCTGTGCATTGCACATAGGGACTCTGCAGGGACAGGCAGACACAGAATGACTGGAGATGGATGGCTGGACAGACAGACATCTCTATAGGAGTCTCAGCAGCTCTCACTGGCTCCGCTGGATGGAGTTAGGAGGAGGCATGCGCACTGGCATCTCATTCAGCCTCTCATCCTAAATGAGCCACATTTGTTGCCAACTCTTCATTTGAGCTGTGAGCCCACCCAGCCGAGCTCCAGTCTCTAGCTCCTGCTGCCCCCCTCCTCCTACCCTGGACATCATTCTTCCTCCCTGGCAGGATGGCAGCCCAGCATCACCCCCCAGGACACAGCTGAGAGCCACTCTCTGTCTGGGGGCACCCAGGGAGGGTTACCCTGATGGATTTGGGTGCCTATGGGCAGTCGTGTGAAGTGCTGCCAGGGCTGCAGGTCTCCAGCACAGAACCCCTTCTCTCTACCCAGGGGTGGTGGTACACTTCTGGGGCTCTGGCACCCTGAGGGGCACAAGGGCTATCTTCTCCATCTGACCACACAGCACTTCACAACCTATCTGGATACCCATGGGTGGATTTGGCATGGGATGCCCTCACACTTTGGATTTCTAACCTGGCATTTGGGACTGGGGCACCTCAAAGCTTATCAGTCATTTGGATTATAAGAGGATTCATCATGGCACTGGAGAAAGTCTACTTTATCCTAGAAGGTATGGATCAAGGGGGTACCCCCTACACTTACCCAATGCCTTGATATGTACCCAGATTTACACATGATTTAATGCTAACAATTCATTCTAGGTGTAATCATGAGATGTAAGCTTCTTATGTCTTGCTTCTGAGCTTGTAAGTCATCCCTGGCATTGCACTGTGATGCCAGTCTTGGCACCTATGTTGCTGCACCCTGGCCAGTCACACAGTGTCTGACAAGGCTGCACTGAGATGAGTGCTGTATAATGCCATGTACAGGTATTACCCCTTACCAGCACCAGGCAATACATTGGGTAGTTGGTCTTTGACTGCCCTCTACTGGAAAAATCCTGCCAGGGCACAGAACAATAAAATAGGGGCTCAGTAAATCTGGAAACCTACCCAGACCCTTCTACAAGGGACCCCTTTTTTTCCAAATCCATAGCATGCACACTGCTACATCGCAATACTCCATGCAACAGATGTATTAAACTGGGCATGTGCCATGTGCAAAGCCAATGTATCCAGCACTGTACCCTACAGCAGCCATGGCTCGGTTAGTGTTAAAAAGCCATGCTGATTGGCTGCCAAGGGTTACTGCACTTTGCACATAGTCAATACGCATTATTTTTGCTTTATTATATAGATCTGTATCATTCGTATTGGATTTCAAATGCTTCCGGCCAAAAAAGAATATGCATTATAGATGAAGAGGTCTGAATGTGGGCATTTTATTGTAGTTATTTATGACTATCCAGGGACAGAACTTTACAGGGGCAAGTCAGAATTACTGGGCACAGTTTACAATGGTGGTGACAGTACACTTCCCCTACAATAAATCTTTGGTATGAAATATGGGGTAGAGATGGGGAAAGGTGCTGTGCATGGTGTAGTCTGCATAAGGGATGGTAGTCCCTATTCATACATATGCTCTGTGCATACAGGACTAACCTTAAAAAGATCCCAAAATAATGGGAGAGGAAGATGCAGCTCTGACAATCTCACCACCCTCCGTGTGCTGAAGATACCTTCATACATAGAGAATTACTGTTCTCTATCCTTCTCCACATGGCACCATCTCCATTTTGCTCCAAAGACCTACTTGGAAGAGATAGGATGAAAATTGCTTTTGTGCTCAAAGATTTAATATCTAACATGCTGGTAGGTTGTGCTGACCCATTTATCCATTTATCATATTTTTTTGTGGTTAAAAGAGGAAAAAAAAAGTTCCATGTACGGCCATGATAAGGTTGATCTAATGTTCCCAAATGCCCATGATAGGGTTGTTCCAATGTTTCTAAATGGCAGTGATTGGGCTGACCCAATATTAACTAAACGAACATTAGGCTGATCCAATGTTCCCAAATAGCCATAATAGGACTGGTTCAGTGTTCCCAAATGGCCATAAGGCAGATCCAATGTTCCTAAATGTCACTGATTGGGCTGACCCAATAATCCTAAATGAACATTAGGCTGATCCAATGTTCCCAAATGGCCATGAAAGGACTGGTTCAGGATTGCCAAATGACCATAAGGCCAATCCAGTGTTCGCAAACAGTGATAAGACAGATCCAATGTTCCTAATTGTCAGTGATAGGGCTGACCCAATAATCCCAAATGAACATTAGGGTGATCCAGTGTTCCCGAATGGCCATGATAGGGCTGATCCAATGTTCCCAAATGGCCATGACAAAGGTAATCATGAAAACTTGAGGAATGTATTGCCACGCAGGTATTTTCCTGCATGCGGAAAAATGTCTGTGACTGAACACAAGAGCAAAGAACATGCAATTTGCTATCAGCATGCAGTTCAAGCGAGGACGGGCAGGTTTCTTAGCACCAATCGATTGCATGGAGATACCTGTCTACGTATGGCAGCACCAGCAGATCATGGCAAATTAAAATCCCCGTCCTTTAAATTAGGGCCAACCTAGTCACCCTTCCAATACGGTGCTGAGACAAACCCCAACATACTTGATTTAAACAATGCTGGGATTTGTACTTTCACAGCAGCTGGGTACCCACAAACCCAGTTAGTTGTCATTTACAATAAGTTACAATCCTAAAAATGAGAAACTGTAGATGTATGATATAATTGGTATGTGTACCTGGAGCATTAAAGCCCTGGTTACTGAAAAAAGTCAATCCATGGGAAATATTTACCCAATCTCCATTGTACAATCATTTTACTGGCACCCCATTCCCTTTTTGTATGTTTTCCCATCAGCATGCCCCATGTGTGGTCAATTGCATTAAAGTGAGCCTGCCAAGGTAAATGCTGGCCGCCATTTCTGACCGTTTCTGTCACCTTTCTCCCTGTCTTCCCACCTGCGGAGCCAATAACCTGGCACAAGCTGTTGGTGATTGACTAGGTAGCCTTCATCTTTTACCCACCGCAGCCCCATGCTTTATAATGATATCATGATACTCTCCCTTTAAATAAGTTTGTGTCACCTCATTTTGAAGGCTTAGAAAGCAATAAAGTTTTTTTTTTCTAAAAGAATTTTGAGATTTCAATATTCTTCTATCCTATTACTCCATTGTCAGCATCAATGGACATTTTAAATGTAATTATTTCAATAGCCCTAACACATGCCACCATGGGGAGGTCACTGAGCTATTACAGCCTTCAGTAATTGAGCTTACAGCCTAATGTCGTAGCTCGCACTCTCCAGAGCCAGATGAAGCAAATTCTAATGAACCTGCCGGCAATTCAACTTCATTATGGTAAGAAACACACAGAAACCATAAAAAAATGAGCAGATAGAGCCCTGCTGGTGGCTAGAACCAAGAGTGCTGCACGGCATCCATACTGGTCACTCATCCTCTGTGCTGTCTGTGTTACATCCAAACAATTCCCCAATGCAACAATATTCTTTTATTACATGTAGTGCTGCAAAGACACCTTTAGTGATCACTCCATCCTATGGGCATTCTATAGATCAGCCAAGGGATTTATGATCTTTTCCTTTATTTCAAAAATAGAGATGGAATAATTCTAAATGCCATTTCTAGGCAGGTAGGAGCCATTGAAAACAATACAAATAACAGAAACCGATCAAATTCACCTTTATTGTGTTAAAGGAAGATGAATTCTGATTGGTTTCTTTGGGTTGTTTTTGCTTTTCATCCTGAATAAGTCTGGCGCCGTGTAGACTAACCATAAATGTCAGATATGACTGATGGAAGGTCAGGCTAGAAACGCCATCATCATAATAAGTAACCCGTCTCATGTGTTCATATTCTTTGTGCGAGTCTCTGGTGGGGGAGTGAATGATTGACATGTTGTATTGAACCAGGTGTATCCTGTGTTATCCATCTACGCTGATCAGCAATAACATTAAAACTTGATATAGTTCAGGCCACCCTTGTGATGGCAAAGCAACTCTGACCTCTTGAGGCATGGACCCCACTGGACCTTTGGAGGTGTCCCGTGGTATTAAGACATTGGCATCAGATCTTCCTCTGGTCTTTCTTTCCATAGTGCACCATGCTGCCATCTCTTCCCTGTGTATACAATGCACCTACAACCAGCCATTATTATTATTAAACAATAATAATATAGAGCCAACATATTATGTAGTGCTGTACAAAGTCCATAGTCATGTGACTAGCTGTCCCTCAAAGGAGCTCACAATCTAATGTCACTGCCATTGTCAAATGTCTTTAATGCAGTCTTAGGTCAATTTTTTAGAAAAGCCAATTAACCTAACTGCATGTTTTTGGAATGTGGGAGGAAACCCACACAAACAAGGGGAGAACCTGCAAACTCCATGCAGATAGTGTCCTGGCTGAGATTTGAACCTGGGACCCAGCGCTGCAAGAGTGCTACCTCTAAGCCACCGTGCTGCCCATATACTATATATTGATACTATAGATTCTGGATCATAGCATTGCAACTTATCCTCTTCATGTACTCTAAATGAAAATTGTCCTAGCTAAGATTCGAACCTGGGACCCAAGGTCAGAGGGCTAACCACTGAGCCACCATGACTATAAAGAGAACACAACCTATCAGACCAGGCCACCTTCTTCCCTGGTCCATCCAGTTCTGTAAGCTGCAATACACTTTGTGTTCCCACACCTTTCTGTAATAGCCAGAATTAAGTTTATCTGCAATTTGTGCTACAGTAGCTTATCTGTGGGACCAAACATGTAAAAATCTGCTCTATGTGCACCAATGTGCACTGCGGTTGTCCCTCCTTGGACCATTTTTAAGGTGCCAACCAATGCAAACCATGAACACTGTACGAGACCTTCTGTTTTCAGTTGTCTCCCCATCTCAAAAGTCTTTTCTAAATGTCCTCAGATTTTTCCATTTCTCATTTGTCCTTCAAGAACTGATCATTCACTTGCTCAGGTGCCATTGTAACCAGATCACCAATGTAACCACCTATTCTATGGCTGATCATTGTATATCTCCAGTCATTGTGCTGTAACATCTCAGGATTGAAGGGTCTGGGGAAATCAGGGATTCTCTGGTTGCTGGTGTGGTTTGGAACTGACGTGTTGTCTGATACATTCTCTCTAATGCTGCCATGCAGCTGAGTTTATATGGTTCTGCACATTCCGGGTGTGTCTGTGGTTAGCATGGGGTTTTATTTGGCATTGTCTGAGTTATATGATTATTACACCTAAACAAATGATTATATTGTGTCTGAACATAATGATGGTCCAGCCCAGAATCTAACCTTACCATAAACTCAATCCCCAAAATGAACCTATAACCTCCAACCAGCCTAAAATTAAGGAACTTGTTGTGAGCCAGTATGTAGGTTGTCTTTGTTTTTGTGCCTTTCTGCATATCTATTACTTGGCTGTCTGCTGATCCAACAGCGTTATCTAACGAGTCACTGATTTGGACTTTACTCCTCTGATCTGTTCTGGGTCACCATCCTTGCATAGTGGAGCCAGGCAGGCAGTATTTTTAAGGGGAGGTCAGGAATGGCCTTTGGTTTACCCAAGTGCTTGTTACCCCCTGCACATTCCTCCTTGGCACACAAAGCTGCCACATGGGCACTGTGCACCCTTCAAGTCATGGCACCCGGAGGCTCAGCAGATTGACATGAAGGCAGAAGGATAATGAGTGTGCGCTGGTAGGGCCCACACTAAAGTGAACCTGTTGTTTCACCCTGCAGTTCCAAACTTAGGGTTGGATTTAGGTTTTAAACTGAGCTACTGTATGACAACAATAAAATATATAATTTAATGGCTGCCAACATAGTTCTTAGCGCCTTTAGGATTAAAAGCTTACCTTCTAATGTCCCTACATTCACTTATATACCTTCACAATTCCTGCTGAAATATACTTACTTCAGAGTGTTTCTGGATTTCCTTAAGCATATTCCCTACAACCAGGGACCGATTTAAAGGAAATGAGGCCCTAGGTGAATATGAAGTGGGGAACCCAAATCACAGCATTCCAGCTGCATTCAATTGTAGCCCTGGGACCCCGATCAGTTCCCTGATTTACTAGCCTTGGCTCTAACACAGAAAGGAAATGTCAAATTATAGCATGGAGGGGTTTGTGGGATTCCTGCAGCCTTGCCACTACAAGACCCACCATGGCCTGGCACACTTCATCTACCTGGCACACAGGGGTTTTGTTGC
Organism: Pyxicephalus adspersus; assembly: GCF_032062135.1. Lineage (NCBI taxonomy): Eukaryota > Metazoa > Chordata > Amphibia > Anura > Pyxicephalidae > Pyxicephalus > Pyxicephalus adspersus. Next base: position 7,582,221 of record NC_092866.1, on the reverse strand, counting down.
AGGGATCATTCCGGTAGCAGCTGCTTTGATTGGCTCCAGAGACTTTAGACATCAGTTAGCAGTGCAACAAAATTGGGGTGTCTGCAGAATTGAGGAGGACAATCTTTTAATATATATATAATGGAAGCTTGATTAAAGTCCAGGACATTTTTCACATGGCAGCTTGACAACTGGCACCTGAATTTATGGTTTACCAGCTTACCCCAGTGTTATAAACCTTGCCTGAGTCCTCCCCTGGTGAACTACAGCACAGCTCTTCCTTATGTTATGTAGATAAGGAGAGGACCAGGTATACTTCTGCCCATCATAGCAGAACCGATCAGGGCTGACAACACTTTTTAATGCACCAAAGTCAGCGTTGTCAGCTCACTGAGAATCTCACCAAGTCTCTGCCAGATCAACAGGTATGAATCTGTGCTTGCAGCATTTGTAAAGAGACAAAACATGGGGAAATGTGCATGTGTGAATATGTTTTTCTTCTGAACACATACAATGAAATTCTCTATACAGTTGTTTCGGGTCGCTCTCTGTATTAGCATTCAGTCTCTGTGTAGAACAGATGTAAGGAATGCTAAGTTTCCAGATGTTGTTCGGTTTTAATCATCAATTCACATTAGTGTCAGAACTGCTCAATACCGCTCAGATGTCCAATTTACCCATCCTATCCCGACACATGAGATCATCTCAGAACCAAATGTTTACTCAATGAATCGAAATGTTCCATAGTGTGTCCTATCTCCTACGACATTTCTCAGGAGAAAATCAGGACGGACACATTTCTACAGCTTTATTCTCGGATCCACTGTGTAAGATCAGCATTTATTTCTGAGATATTAGGCCATTCTTCCAAGGCTTGGTCATACGACATGCCAATGATTCCCGGCAGGTCAATAAACCATGTGACCGGTGCTTTGGCAACATTCACCTGACTATACACTAAAAAGAAAGCAGAATTCCACCATAAACTTGTTTAAACTTTCTTGAGTCCCTCTTTTTTGACTCTTTTGCACACCTACAGTTAAGCACGGTATATCCATTAAACATTAAAGTTGACTTGGCATGATAAATGCAAATGCAACTGTTGGCCTCCATTAGAGCTCTGGTTCCTTCTTGTGACTTCTATGCCATTGATGAATTCTTTATTGATTCAGGGAGTAGAAGGAAGAAGCCCCAATATACAGCGGGAAACACAGACGTCAGACACTCCAGGAAGTAGTAAATGCTGAAATCAGTGATGGAGGCCATTGAGTTGGACCCAGGGTATATAGAACATGGGCCATTAGAGAGGAGACTATACTGCCCTTTGTCTTATCTGAGCTGGGTCTCTTTAAGCTGTAAAACTGAGAGTATCTTTATTGAGTCCCAAATAAGAGGGTTCAGAATTCATGATCCAAGGGAGGATTCCCGGTCTTAATGGTCCTGACGTGTTTCGCATTATTGGCTTCCTCAGGGGATGGTACATATGGAATATGCCTTCTGGTTATATTTATAAATCCCATATAGGAATATGCAGAAAAACAAGGGATTTTTAGAAAGAAACAATCACAGGATTCAAGAAAATTGTGATGGGCAGCAGTGGCTCAGAGGTTAGCACTCTGCCCTTTTGGAACGCTAGGTCCCGGGTTTGAATCTCAGCCAGGAATCTATCTGCATGGAATTTGCGGGTTGTTTGTGTGGGTTTCCTCCGAGTATTCTGATTTCCTCCCACATCCCAAAAACATGGTTAGGTTAATTGGCTTCCCCCTAAAAAAATGTCCTTAGACTGTGTTAAAGACATATGGGTATGGTAGGGACATTAGATGGTGAGCCCCATTGAGGGACAGTTAGTGATATGTCTATGGACTTTGTACAGTGCTGCGTACTTTGTCGGTGCTATATAAATACTGTGTAATAATAATAATATCTGAGTGGAATATTGCTAGGACCCAGAGACATGCTGGCAGCAGCAGCCCGGACTATCATTATTGAGCCCAAATTTGTTGATCACAGTGCTCCCTTTTAATGCATGTCAGACTGTAACCGCTTACCCATTGTTTCTAGAACAGGAAAGAATAGACTGTTGGAATCTGCAGATTTGTTTTAAATAATACTTGGAAATCCTACTATAAACATTCTTGGTCAGGCATTTTCTCGTATAGGTGACAACACCTAACCCTTGTCACCTAATTTTACTCCTGGTTGTCACCCTGCCACATAGACTTCCAATTAGGTCTGCACAGGCATGATCCATGGTTTGCACTATTCGGAAATCCGCCATGAAAAAAGTCTATATTGAGTGCAGCCATTTAGCACCAATCAATTTGCACCAAAAATAATCAAATATTTTATTAAGAGAATTGTTTATTATATCAATCGCTTTATCAAACAAAATGCCATTTATTTAGGATTTACATTTCCTTTATCATTTGAGCTCTAACGGCTTTCCTTGCACAGAGAGAGAGAGAGAGAGAGAGAGAGAGAGAGAGAGAGAGAGAGAGAGAGNAGAGAGAGAGAGAGAGAGAGAGAGAGAGAGAGAGAGAGAGAGAGAGAGAGAGGAGATCTCTAATGAATTAGAAGAAGGGTTAACATCGACGCAGCCAGATAATCTCGTCTTGGCTGATGTAGGATTCTCTGTCCCTTCCCAGCACACATCATTAACTTTCCTGCTATGTCAGTTCAGCTCTGATCAGTGTGCACACAGCAGTAAATGGCGCCTTTGTCTGAGCACCTAGACCCCACTTCCTCCAGCCCAGAAAAATGGGCCACATCCGGGGTCACGGATAAAGCAATTAACTCCATGAATGCTGCTGTGTAGCCTCTTTTAGAATAACAGATGCTGCAAAGGATGCAGAAATAAAATGACCACTAATCCCAGCATGCCCAGGTACCCAGAACTATGTGTGGCAGTAGTAAGGCTGCATGGCTGTGCATTGTGCAGTTTGCCATTGTGTATTGGAGAAAGGAAGCCCTTTATGTCATGAGCTGACTAACACATGGCAATGCATGAAAAGAAGTGCATGATATTTTTTTTTGTATTAACAATTGCAATGCATGTAGGGTGTTACCATGCATTGTAATGCGGGTCTGATGCATATCCAATCCCAGGGTTCATTTAGTTGCAGTTGAGTTTGAACAGCACATACAATGGGGCCATTGAAACTGACCTTGAGGGCCAGTTCAGACCTGGGGGTGGGAGCAAGTGATCCAATGTGGCTCCAGATGGCTGGTACTGCAGTGTTGGTTCTTTACCCCCCCCCCCCCCCCCCATTCACTCTATTGTGCTGCCACCGATAGGCAGTGGTTCACTGGAGTGAGGAACTAGAAGCAGCACCGCAACCACACTACAACCTCACCGCCAGTCTAAACATGACCAAATTCTCCCTTCTTCTTACTAAACATTGACTGTACTACAGCACCTATTCCACTTCCTCTATTCTCACCTGGGGGAGGATGAGGTGCAGTTTGTCCTCCCACTGCCTCCTGGGATACCTACCTTACATATCCCAGGGGTTCAAGGTCTGCTTTAACTCAGATGCACAAAAAGCCTGATTAAGGTAACAGCAAGGGTTTGAGTAGGCGACAATGGCATCAGATGAGACGCATCTAAGATACTTCACAATTCATTGACTGGTGCATCTGACCTTCAATTCACCTTCTCCAGACCTACATTTGACCGGGTTCAATATAATTTTGTATTTCTATAGACTTGTATGATAATGCATTTAATACCCATTTAACACAAACATCTGCTGCTAACACAAAGAACCAGATGATCCCTATATAGACGGGGTACCAGGTAGGGATTCAAGTAACCCAGTGCTGCATTAAACAACCCTAATATGGATAGAAATCATTTGGTAGATTTTCATTGAGCAATGAGTGTTACATTTATGAGTGGTCACAGCATTGATTGCACTGAATTTATTTATCAGTCCCTGATTAAACCTGTTGGATAAGGTCCACTAATTGAGAGAACTGCATTGCATGCAATGGCCAGGACTTGGAAGCCAGCTGACCCGCCAGGTAGGCTGCTGATGACAACTTTCATAATCTAATGGTCAGCGGATCCACCAGGTAGGCAGCTGATGACAAAATCCATCTTCTGCTGGTCAGTTATGGTATAAGAAAGTGATGTGTTGTAGCAATCACTATGGTGCCGAAAGTGGGATCATCAGTGGTGAATCACCAATCCAAACTTTTCACCTCCTGCACTAAGCTTCTCCTAGAAACCTGCAAAATGCAAAAACAATAAACACGTCATTCCAATTTACTTAGCGGCTTTAAAAGCAAATCTAATCAGGAATTATAATTGAGTTTTTTTTTATTACTGGGCCCCCCACCCCCGCTTAGATCTGCCATCTTTCATTTTCATTGATTGAAAGTTTTGCTCTAATTAAATGTTCTGAACTTAAGGAAGCACCATTAATTCCCATTAAACCCGCTGTAATTGTTTCTAAATTATTAAACTGCACAACTCCTAACCGGCTGCTGGAGAGCTTGTCTCTGTGTGGAGTTTGTAATAAAATCACAGAACATTGGCGGGTCAGCGGATGACAGTATGGGGGGGGGGGGGTAGCTTTGTAAGGGGCATCTATGGAAGTGAGGGATTGATACTGCTTGGCACATGGATGCTTTGTATTGTATCAGCATAAAGGATTATAATTAGATGCTCATTATATAAACTGTAACACAATAAATTCACATACTCATTATATCTCTGGACATTGCACCATGTCTGGTCTCTTTAAAAATGTTTCAAGTTTAGAAAAATACCTGCTGACCTGCCAGAAATCCAGTTTGTTTCTTACATCTTGACAACTCTGCTCTGAAAACCTAAACAGTGTTGTCAGCCCTAGTTGAGTTCTCCTCTGCTGGACTACAGACATGTCTCCTACCTTATCTCCCTATAATATGAGGGGAGCCCACATAGGAGAACAGGACAGGGCTGACAACACTGCTTGGGATTCCAGTGTAGCAGAGATAGTGTTGTCGTCTTACTACAGGAACTTACAAGCTGTTTAAAATGTGTGTGTGTTACAGGTATGTATCAAATACAACAAACTCACACACAGTCTACAGTACAATAGTGTTGAGAGCAGCCGTATAGCATGGTTAGGTCATATCTTGTCATATACTTCAGAAGAAGAACTGTGCTTTTCTAAAAACTAAGCATTTTGTTGCATACAGTCAATTCACTTGTCACTGCAGTCTTCCTGGTTTGTGTACACATCAATTAGGAGCTTATCTTTGCCTCTTTGTACATCAAAGAAATTTTCTACTCACAGGAATCTGCCTTTCAGCAATAACCACACAGAAGTTTCACCCTTTCAGATTCGTATTTCAAAACTGATTCTGTTCCTAGAAGTATTAATAGTGTGGCAAACCACCTTAGTGCTTTAAAACTAACAGGCTGCAATATTTGACTAAGACAAACACTTTAAATTTGTCTGGATATTTTCCAGTATATCAAAACCTGGGCTCCATGCTGCCATAAGCCATTTCTGTACCCAGGTTTAAAGCTAAAGTCTTCCAAACAGCTAAATGCAGAGTTGAAATTCTTATATGTACAAATCTCTTAGCCCCCAAATATTTGGATTTTGGTTCAACAAATTTTCAGGTCCAGACAAACCTATCAGACTGCATAGCCTGGTCGCTGACCTCACTTCTCTCCAGGATTATGTAAAACAGTTTGGTCACGGTCCTGCCCCAACTTGCTGATTGGACGGTAAAGCATCAACAGCTCACTTATGTGGTATCTCCAGTGCTCCTGTCTGTTCAAAGTATTAAAACCCTCAATGTCTCATATTATAAACCCTCCAATCTCAGGCCCATAGGGAGGTCTTACTGACATAAAAGAATCCAGTGCCCACTTGCCCCTACCCCCAATTAAATGCCCCTTTCCCGGAAATTTACCCATCAACACATAACAGTCTCTTTTCCACTCTAAACTATATTTCTTTGCTGATGGTTCAGCATGTGATGTGTATATAGGCAGCAATAGCTCAATGCTGTGTCTAAGTAGAAGCAGAATTCCTCTCTCCTTCCCTGGATTTCTAATGTAGAGTGTGGCAGATTCATTTCCTAATACACTCTGCCATCCACTGCGGGCTCAGTGAATGATTTTCTCTTAAGGGTGACATTTCTCCGTCACATTACTGCTACCTCGATAGTTGATCAAATTTGTTTTCTCCTGAAAGTCGCCTGACATTTACCTTGCTCGGATCGTTTAATAAAATAAATGAGGACCAAGAAAAATGAATTCATCCCTAGATGATACAAGCCTGCCAGTGACAATTAACCCTGGGGTACACAGACCCAAAATATAACAGGAGTGGGCATTAGGACAGACTGCGGATAGGAATGGGTTTTGGCAATATAGTTTTACAAAAAAATGATACCTTTATTCTTTAGAAGGTTTATATAGAACATTTAAGGTTATTTAATTTGTTCTTTTTTATCATTTTGCATTTTTATTATATTTAAATAGCAATAACATTTATTTTCTGTAAATAAAAAAAGAATTGGAATTTTCATAAATCCCATCAGACCTTTAAAGCCAACTACACTTCACAACCATCAAAACAATCTTAAGCTGAACTCCAGGCACATACTTAAGGTATATATTCAACAAATGGATATACTCAAGTATAAACCAAAATGAGTTTGCCCTCAAAGTGATGTTAGAAAAATAATCTAGGTTTCTATTTGGGTGACACCTAGTGGCATGCCCTGGAGCCTGCACTTGTCTCTGGTTTGACAGATCAGAGCTGTCAAAGACAATCTATAACAAAGGGACACAGCACCATCTACTGAGGGCCAACAATAATGCACAAAAAAAATAATTTAAGAGCAAATACCCATGATAAACAACTCAAAAATACAGAATACTTTAACTTAAAAAAGAAGGAAAAGATATATAGGCTGTGAAAAGAGGACTCCTTGGTCTGGCATGCTAATACATGAATGTTTCCTTGAATATTTTAATCTGTATAGAATTAATCTGTGATGTGTACTGGGAACGGCATTGGCAGCACTAAACCATGCATGAGACAGGGACACCTAAAAACAATTTAAGCAGGTTTGTCCCGCACTTTTATTCAGCAAGGCCACAATAAATTACATTTTATTGCAGAGGGACTTCATACAAGTCCATCATTGAAGACAAAACATGTACTCTTCTGGGCTTTTAACTCAGGTCAGATTGTGGCTAACAGAATGTCCCCTAATGGGTTCCCCAACACATGCACCACTTGTACCTTTTTAGTGTTGAGTCAGCCATCAGCCTTTTCACCCTGCAGCAGGATTTCATGGCATGGAGTGAGAGATCCCTGAGCATCATCTGGATCCCATAAATAAGGGTCTGTTGACAGCTAAGACTAATTTTGAGGTATGGCTACCAGATGAGGAGCGATAAATGAAGGCTTTACCCATCTAAAACTCTGCAAAGCCTCCCATCTGCAGGACCAAAAGCAGAAAAATTGTGCAAAAAGTTAATTTTCTCAGCATTGAACACAAATCCTGAAGCCCCTCAACATATATCTGTGATGTGTGTATATATGTATTTATATATATATATAAATATATATATGATACTAGAAGCAATATCTCAATATAAACACCCACCTTTGCATTCTTTATGGGTTGCATATGCTTATTTATGACTGTGAATGTCAGCTCACAGATTGTTTCCACCTCCTCCCACTTTTTTTTTAAAGTCATTCCCTTTGACTGTCTTTTCTTTTTATGTGCCGAGTTATGTGATGTTTGACCTTGATTTGTAAGTTGTGCTTTATACCTTGGAAAATCTAATGAAAATCAAATAATAAGAAAGCAGTTACATGTGAACAGATAAAAGTCTCGGCTGCGATTGACTCATTTGATAGCTTAAAGTTCTGAATTTGGCTCCGATGTCCTTCAGACATGCGCTGCACCCTATGGGTATCATCCTATCATGGGACTCGTGACATTGTCCCTATTATACCATACAGAACACACTCATAGATATCAAACAGGGAATCCGATATTCTCTCAAACATTGCCTGGTAGGAATATTTTCGGTCCATGAGTTTCAATGGCAGTAATTGATTCCCACCAGGGGATGTCAGATTCCCTGTTATATAAATAGAACCCAGAGATCCCAACTGTCCCCCACCAGATCCCTCTTTCCTTCACAACTGTCCTTCTTTTTGGTCTGATGTAAAGACCTTTGTATAAATGTATTCTTATAAAACTAAAAATTTGCAAAAAGTTACACTCCCAAACATTACTTCCAACCTCTGAATTATTCCATTTCTTATTTTGCAAAGACACTATAAAGGACAAGTAGTGGTGAAGGAGGGCACCTATGGCTTTATCAAACATTTTGGCATATTAATCATGTATGATTTATGTATTAGGGGCATGGCTGGACTGTCATTTCCTTACATACTCTATATGTTATATACTCTATATGTTATAATGTTTCTTATCTCAAGAGAATTCGGAGGAGAGAGAGAAACACAGGCTTTTGTAGGGCACAATACTTTTCATAAAAACTAAACTTTATTTGCTTTGAAAACCTTAAAACTAGACAGAGGTATCCTGGTCCCAAAAACATACATGTGAGTGTCAAATTCTGTTCACAACAAAAAACTTGTTTCCCACCCAACTCCCACTTGTTTCCTATCACATATAGATGGGAGTTATGTTCATGTATTACCAGAGGTGTACCTGCCTTGAGTGAAAGTGAGACCCTCACTTTAGGCGGCACCCTCTTGCCATGCTATAGGGGTGGTATTGAATTTCTCTTTAATGTCTTACTGCATAACACAATGAAGAGGACTGTGGGGCTGGCAAATTCACCTCCCCATATCTTCCAGCCAAGCCACTGGATTCATTGGTAAATGCCCAGGCGGCGAGTTATTGAGATGGGCTTAAATATACTGGGTGCATGGAGGCACCCAGCTGTACCTTTCAAAGCCAGGTGCCATTCTGTGTAACTCCTTTAAGAAAGAGACTTTGCCGTGCTTCTGTAAAAAATTGTTAAAATGTATTTTATTTATTGATTTTATATGCAGAATCTGGGATTCAGAACCTAGGATATATAAAATATATTTATATAAATAATTTGCATATAATGTTGATCCTATTCACCTTATAAGTGAGTTTGTTTAATTGTTGTAATATTTTAATTTTTTCCGTTTTCAATCCCCTGTTGACCCATTGGTTTTCCCAACTCATTCTTCCCCTTCTCCCTTTTTTTTATTTATTTGTTTGGTATTTTTTGACGTCACATGAGGCAGCAGAGGGGCGATGGTGTCAACCATTCCATTATACAGGTAGTCCCCAAGTTAAGGACATCCGGCAAACAGACGACTCCTAGATAAGAACGGGGCTTCCCTGCTTGCTCATATGCAGGACGGAGGCTTGATGGGGTGGAGGGGGCAGTTTGCATGACTTGCAGAAGAAATCTTTAGCTAAACACAGCTGAGGTTGTGGGTGATCTTAAGAGCAGAGCTGATCTTGTAACTCATTAATGTCCAAGACAAACTCTGCAGCTGTTTCTTTTTGCATATCAAAGCACAGCTTGCTCCAGAAGTTAATGAATGTCTAGGCTCCATAATGTTTTTTTTTGCTTTGTTTGGGATTAACTCACAGTGAGGATTTTATACAGTAAGTGACACCACGCTACCTAATAATATGTTGAGACAAACATCTGTCCTAATTGCATTTATTAAAATAATGTACCTGTTCCAACTTACATACAAACTCAACATAAGAACAAACCTACAGTTCCTATCTTGTATGTAACCCAGGGACTACCTGTAATCACAAATATATAAAAGTCAGGCTTTTATCCTATGGATACTTTATGGATAGAATAGGGAGGTATTCAAAGTCCAATCAGGTATTTGTGCAGTCTGAGGCTCCATTGGATTACGTCACTTCCTGCCTGGTGAAAATGTTGTTTGACCAGTACAGGAACAGCAACACAGACAGTGGTAATAAAATGTTTTGGGGGTAAGAAGGGTGACTTAGTGCCAGGGCGGCAGGCTGATGACAGATTCACTTTAGGCTGATCACATTCACATAAATATCTGGAGACCAAGAAATGATTATACAAAAATGCTCAGATTTTTTTCCCAGTACTGTCAGTTATTTGACGCCTCAAGTTACCTAAAAAGAGATTACATTGAAAATCCCCAGCGCACCTCGCACTGTCAGACTTTTTTCTCTTGTTCATACAATGTTCTCGGATTCTGGAGGACTCAGTGGGATGTGAGGAACAGGGGCTGCTGAGTGTGTGGATGGTCGTGAATGCGGAGATAACAGGGCCTATACCATCACGACGTGCAGAAAATTCCAGAGCGCTCCCAACAGGAAGCTGCAATTAGAATTATTATCAGGTGGGAACGAGAGCCACGGCAAGCTAGCATGAATGAGGTTCTCTTTTTATCTCCTTCAAAGATAACTTTACAGCTCGTCCTCAGCCAACGTTTCCATTTCAAAGAAAAAAAATTATTCCTTTCTTTAACGCATACAAAGTATAATAATATTATTAAACAGGATTTATATAGCGCCAACATATTACGCAGCGCTGTACATTAAATAGGGTTGCAAATGACAAACAGATACAGACAGTGACACAGGAGGAGAAGTGGGAATTAGGATTTCAAAAGACAGAAGAAGACTAAGTTTGAAAAAATGGGTTTTGAGTGCTCTTTTAAATAAAGCATTATATATTCCATGATTTGGAAGATGAAGATTGAATTCTCATAGTTACATATTTAGGTTGAAAAAAGACATAAACCCATCAAGTTCAACCACTAGGAAAAAAAACATATGGAGGAAGACAAAAAAAAACCCTGGTACAATTTTTTCCAACGGGGGAAAAAATTACTTCCTGATTCAATGAGACAATCGGATGTTCTCTGGATCAACAGTCTCTGTTATATTTACTTGATAAAGTCTTTACTCATAAAAGGAAATCTTCAGTACAAAAATTTGGATTGAGGGGCTGCATGTGGGGGGTCCAGAGATAGGAGGCAGCTGACGTTATACTCAGATCTATTTAACTCCCACCTCCTGAACCTTCCTATTGGTTAGTGAGGATGCCCGTCACATTAGGAGCCAATAAGGTTACTTATGAGGGAAAGGGGCAGGGAGAAGATCTGCATATAGCTGATCTATAGATTTTGCTGAGACTAACTTCGGTTTATAGATTTAGACCTTCATGTAGATAGATATATGGGACTTGTCATTATGGCTTGTTCTTGACATAAATATAAAAGGATGCACAGAAATTGGATAGGGAGGGGACAAGGGGTACTTTTGTACCAGGACCCTATTAAATAGTTTGATTTTCGAAAAGCAGAAACTTTTAAACATGGAAGTGGGGGGCAGGAAATTTACCTAGTATGGGGCCCAGAAATTTCTGATGGTGGGCCTGGAGGAAAGGTTAGAGTCTCTGCTGTATGTGTCCCTATTAAAGCCATTGCTCTTTACTTCCTGTTACACCAAGAAGCAATGTCATTTATTTTATGGGTCCACTATTTCAGTGCTGTTGGGGTGTTCTAGAACTTTTATTGCTGTCCTAGTGACAACTGCACCCAGCATTTCTTGTAAGGGTGTCACATGGACAGGAAGTGGGGGAGGACCCCTTCAATGGGATCACAGTGGGTAATAAAAGCCCCAACAAAATAGAACCCTTTCGAATTAATTAAACATTTTCTGAGCTTGAAAGAGATATTAAACAGAATCAAACCTTCCGGCCACCCTATAGCTGACATCAACACCCATAAATCGACCCCTAGCACATAAACCGTCCACTCGGCTTCGAGAATCACTCAGCTTCACTAATGATCTCATGGAAGGGCGAGTAACAGATTAGACCGCTACTCTGAAATTGCTTCATTCAGAAATTCCGTAATCTATACTTCTCTAAGCGTGACGCTTTAACATGTGATTTATCCCGGACCCCGGAGAAATCACCTTGAAATCCATAAAACATGACCATGTGATTACAATCCGATAAACAACAGGACAGGAAGTTTGTGATCAATGCACTCAATCTAATTATTAAGAAACAGTTGCAGTTTAACAAATACTCTTTAAGGAAGTCCGTTATACAGATTTATATCTTCTAATAAAAAATCGCCAACAATTGTAAATCAATGATAAATAGTACAACAACTTAAATCTGAACCTTGGTCAGCTGATAAAGAACGGCCATTGGTAACTTTCTCTTATATTACTCGATTATATTCTTTAATATTATTCTAATTGCCTTGTTGAAATAGTCAGAAAAATACCTTCTCAGCTCCCATTGGTTTCTTCTAAACATGTGACCAGTCCCACCAAGCTCCTTGAGGGCGGGACTACAATCTGGAAGCAAAGGACACTGGGCAAAAAATAAGGCAAATGTGGGCTTTGATTTGTTTTCTTCCCAATGAAATTCTATTTACATGTCCATCTAAGGGCAACAATGTTGCACAATTGCACAAGGTGTATTGTGGATACAAGAGGATCTATTTATAAATGTTTTCTACCAAGATTCACCCATTCTGAAATGTATGTATTTTTTTATTTAATTAGAAAATGTAAGAAACTTTATTATTTATACATTTTTTATTTATTTCTAATTTTGTGGGTGAAATAAAATGAGTGAAACTTAAAAAGTGAGTGAGTGAAACTTAAAAACTTGAAAAGTGTTAAAGTGAACAAACCAAAGTTTTAATATCAGAAATGTGAATTTGATTGTTGATACATGAGCTGCAATGAATGTTTGTATTGTTGAATTCTCATTCTGGTTCCAATTTTTTGTTTCCATGGATATCTCTGATAAATTCAATATTTGTGATGACAACTGACATACGTGATTCATTACTGCATGTTCATCTCCTCAGAATGAATCATAACCTTGATTCAACAGCCAATAAAATCATGTTTGTTATCTTCTGTTTTTTGTCTATTTAACACCATGTGAGGTAGGAGAGATTTTTATTATACCAATACATTATTATTTTATAATATATTATATGTTATATAATATATTATCATATATTATTATTACTTTCCCTCGTCTCCTTCCCTCTGTGTTCCCTCCATTTCTGAAGATTGTATCCCGCTATTTCGATATTACCCCCTGTCTTTTAACACCAATATGAATGCACCTTTATCTTTTTTCCTCCATGTTTCACCATGATTTATGGCTTCCTCAGGGTACAAACTGCAGGGTGCAAGTGCTTAATGGTGTCCAGTGAGCAGCATCATCCAATGGTATCAGATGGACTCATTGATTTCACTTGTTGCCCGGAATAGCTCCATTCCTCAACTTGAAACAGATCATTAAGTCCTGTTAAGTAAAATTAAATAAAATATTCTGGTAATTTTTTTTTAAATGTAACTTTATTGCTCTCCAGAACCATATGTGAAGCAGAAATCAGCTTGTTATGTCCATATTCTTTTTTTTGTTACCAATGTGGGGTAATGGAAGATTTCCATTAGATCCTTATAGTCGATGATCCAGACTGGTATATGAGCACCCTGATATGTCAGCTCAGTTTTAGTCTTATCCCATAATGGTGATAATGGTTTTATCCCTAGCTAGCATATTCAGTTTGGATTTCATATACCTAAGTATTAAAAAAATGGGGAGACCTACTTTCCAAAACGCATTGCATTTGACCCAACTATTTGATTGTCTGTGCCAAGCACTCCTAACCTCACACCCAATGTGCTGGTAGATATTGGTTTCATATCATTACTTTGCAAGAGCTCTACATATGTGGGCACCAACCCATGGATGCCATTAAATTATACCTTCACTCATTACAGCAAGTTATACTACTATATATATATATATATATATATATATATATATATATATATTGTAACCGGAATTGGTTGTATGTAGCAGGAATTGTTTTATGCAGACTTGTAAAGTAACTGACAGCTCCAATTTAATATCTGCATTCTGTTTTCTTCTCTTCATAGTTCTGCTGATCACTATATTGGTGGTAGAAGGAATTGCCGTGGCACAGAGGACACAAGGTATGTCTAGAGCCGCACCATTCGCATCACCCACTGTGTCATAGAACTGATTTGTCATTTACAATGTAATGTTCTACAGATCTTAATGAACACAATATATTACTGGATTACAATTTCCTAATTGCGACCTTTTCGATGTTGCCCTGGCAGCAATAATTAAATAAACATTCTTGGCTGTGACGGGACAATGCGGGCTGTGCACAGCGCAGATGCTATGAATGTACGGTGACCATTAGAGATACAAGGTGGCAGAACATATTGTAAAAGAATAAAATGCAACATATATTTATATAAAAGACCTGAGCGAGATTCATTCTACAGCATGGCATTGTCCTTGGAGAGTGCTGCCCATAGTCTGCTATTGTATATATAGTGTTGGTGGCACAAATCTGGAGATGGTATATGGTAAGGCGCCCTTGTGGGGCTGACTTCCGACATAGGTGGTAGAAGGCTGATTTAAAGGATCCTTTCATTCAAAAATATTTCCTATAATAATAATAAAATATTAGAAAAAAAAGAGAATATAGCTAGAGAAGCTCAATAATTGTCCCTGGGAACAAATGGTTGTTGCCATTAAAAGTAGAATGTAGAGATGGTGTTAATCCTTTCTTTTGGAGGCCCAGCTGCCTACTATGTATAGCGGTCGTTTGCTGTTGGTCATTAGTGTTCCAGCATGGTGGATCATTAAATGGCGCTCGGGGTTAGCTATACATATGTTAGATTTATGCAACAATAGATTTTTTTAGGCAATCATATTCCAGCCTGTGTACCAGGCCCATAAGAGGGAGGTGGGTAAAGAGAGCCATGGAGATGGATAGAAAGAGACAGAGAGATAAAGACAGAGACATCCATTCTTTTGAGACCCTGTCACCAACTTGCAAGTAAAAGCACAGAAAAAATAAAATATTTGAAATGCATGCTTTCTTGATTACCATAATTAGCTTTGTAAACACGTTAAGTTCCCAATACTTTCATTGGAGATTCTGGGTCATCCAGTAAACCTGGAATGGATCTGGTCCAGGATTGAAAACATTTGCCAACTAATAACAATGATTTTTAAGGAATCCATTTCAGGTTTGCTGGATCACCAAGGTTCCCCAATAGAAGTCTATCTTCTCCAGTCTTGTAGAGCTCTAATGGATCTGGCCCAATGAACCTTTACCGTGCTAGTCATTTGCTTAGCACAGCCCCTTCCCATGCATGTCCATATCCTTCACCTTTTCTGGGAAGCTTTGTTGTTGAGATGTGGAAACTTCACTAATGAAAAAAGGCAAATTATAAGTGAAAACACTTGAACAAAAAAGAATAGCCTCGGAAAGCTAGGTGTATACAACCAGTGAGTGGTAATACAATAAAAAAGTCAGCTTGAACAAGTTAAAGCAGTTATCTGCACCCCGGATATGAACCCTGAATCAACCCCCAGCACTTTTACTCTCGTCTCATGACTCCATCTTCTTCTTCCAGTGGTGATACCCCAGTGTTCCATGTAATGGCATCCATGTAATAAGGTGTAAGCTCTGCTCAGTCCTGGAGTACTATGTGCCCAGCCTGTGTGATGATACAGGGGTGTGTAATTGACAAGCTAGGCTCACATGAAGGGTGTAGAATTTTAAAGTGGGAACATGTTTAAAGATGATCGGAGAAGGTGATCAGGAACAGTGCTGAAACACGGAGAACTTCCCCTCCCTGGATTTCCCTCCACTTTCTGCCCATTGACAATGGCACCAGAACAGAGTTGTACATTTTTCCAACCTGTACACAGAAAGCAATAAAAACCTAACTATACTAAAAAAATGTATTTTACCTTATACATACGTTATAACAGTTCTTGTAAATCAGACACCCTGGCACCTTTAGCAGTCTGTTCTCCAATAGAGTAAAAGAACTCAAAAAGAGTAAGAACCCTAGGCAAGGGAATAGTTATTTCTTTATGTAATATATTATTTGTATTTATTTCAGATGGACCAGCTATGGGAGCAAAACACATCCCTGTGACCCAGTGTGGCTCTTGGGTCAGAACCAGTAATGGAGGACACTTTGCATCACCAAATTTTCCCAACACTTATCCTCCGAACAAAGAATGTGTCTATATATTAGAAGGTTGGTACAATGATACTCATGTAATGCCTGTTTACACATGTTGACATTGCATTGAGTGTGCCCATTGATATTCTTAATGGTCCCTCAATGCATGCCCACCTTCTAATAACTGTACCTGCCTCCCCAGGTGAGGGTGCATTTTTGTGGTCCATGTAATCTCATTGGGGTGCGATTGAAAATCAATGGCAAACCACCACACACACAATATGAGTTGTTGTACTATGTGTTCCATGGGGAATGCAGCCTAACGGGAGGTGATTTTGGGATTCTTTGTTATCTGTTTTGAGTCTAAGGTTTCTCATAGTTAAATAAGTATACCTTGTATTTGGGTGCAGGATCTTCTTTTGGGGTCCATTCATAAATAAACATCAATCTGATAGCAGGTCAGATTGCCGGTGATGCTGATTTTAGGATTTCAAGTAGACCCCTGAACAAGCAAAGGGAGAATAAGTTGGCCTTGGTTAAGGATAGTCACACAAATCTCAATGAGGTTTTTATACTAATAAAGAACAAACAGAAATTGGTAACGTTGTTGGGTTTTGTCCTTCAGCTGCTCCTCGCCAAAGAATTGAATTGACGTTCGACGAGCCCTACCACATAGAGCCTTCCTTCGAATGTCGCTTTGATCACCTAGAAGTACGAGACGGCCCGTTTGGCTTCTCTCCGCTCATCGATCGATACTGCGGGATTCGGAGCCCGACACCCATCAGATCGACAGGGCGCTTTATGTGGATTAAGTTCACCTCTGATGAAGAGCTGGAAGGCCTGGGGTTCCGAGCAAAATATTCCTTTATTCCAGGTACAGAGAGTAGTTCTGGATTATATATTGTACATGCGTGCTATATTTTTTACTATTAGCCAACATAAGGATAATTTGTGATATAAGGCATTGTAATTCTGGTGTGGGGCTGTATGTAATATTATGGCATCTGACATGGTACTTGTATTTGCTTGTCCCAGAGATAAACTTTAATACACAGTAATTAAGCTTTAATAACTCTGACCTCTATAGCTGCAGCTAGTGTGGAAACATTTATCCTCAAAGTTACAATGGAAGCACTGAAGTCATTCAACAGCTTAGCTGCCAACCCTTACTAATGAGCATTAGAAGTCAGATAGGGACCACTTAATTTCTTGGCTGGAGGATGTCCAGAGTCATCTAACCATTTCCTCCCCAGCCTGGCTCCATCCCTTCTATTTAATAAATTTGAGTGCATTCAATCATGGAGGCTTGGCAAAACATGTGGGGAATACCTAGAGTTGTCTGTTTGCAAATGCAGCCTGCCTAGGAAAGCTCGCTACTCCAGAGTGATGTCCACCCATCGACATTTGTAATATGCATGGTGAGAAGGGAAGGAGGAAACAGAGAATGCAAAATATAACAGCTTCATGATAAGAAATAAACAGAACATGATTTGTATTTTCTTGCAGACCCAGATTTCAGCTATCTTGGAGGTATTCTCAGCCCCATTCCAGGTATGTATCCATATTTCAAAGTCTGATTCTCTAATGAAAGTCTCCTGTTGTTCCACTGACCACCTTCCTATGTTTCCTTCAGATTGCCAGTTTGAGTTATCTGGACCAGATGGAATTATCCGATCCAGCCAGGTGGAACAAGGGGATAAACTGAAAGCTGGACAGGCTGTGGACTGCATATGGACCATAAAGGCCACACCGAAAGCTAAGGTGGGATCGTTGGAAGGCTTCAAAGTTTTACCTTCAAATATTTCCTTAAATAATTCTGAGGAATGTATCATATAAACCTAGTTTTATGTATCACTCCATACAGTTTACATTGAGAAAACCCAGCACTTTGACCGCTTTAAATTACTGTGCCTACTTAAGGCCCTGTATGAGTCATACCACTCCTATATTTGACAAAGTTGACAAATGTTTTGACTACTCTCTGGTTTAAAAAAAATTGGTTGGATTTGAGTTCTGTGGTGGACTGACCTTTCCCTTTTAATCTTTCCACCCAGATTTACTTGCGGTTCCTGGACTACCAAATGGAACATTCCAATGAGTGCAAGCGCAACTTTGTAGCAGTCTATGATGGAAGTAGCTCCATAGAGAACCTCAAAGCTAAATTTTGTAGCACGATGGCCAATGACGTAATGCTGCAAACAGGAACGGGGGTGGTCCGGATGTGGGCAGATGAAGGGAGCCGTCTTAGCAGATTCCGAATGCTCTTTACATCATTTGTAGAACGTGAGTATGTTGTATGTAATGTTACCCATGCCACATTCCCTTATGGCGTAAATCAGATTACTTACATTTCTTACGCTATATGAGCAAAAACATATGGTCACTCCCCCGTTATTATGTTTTAGAAAATGGTGAGCTTCCAACAACAGTTTGGAGAAAGTCATTGTCTTTTTCTAACATACCTGTACCTTTGTGCAGAAGGCTAGCTTCATAAAGACATGGTATAATGGGTTTAGTGTAGAAGAACTTGTGTGGCCTGCAAAGATACTCAATGCTACTAAATGCATTATAACATAAATTGGAATGCTGACTGTGAGCCAGATCTTCACATTAAACATCAGTTCCCAACCTCACAAAATGCTCTTTTGGCTGAATGGACACAAATTTCCACAGAGACATTCCAAAATCGCATGGAAAGCCTTCCCAGAGGAGTGGATAACTGCAAATAGAAAGGGGAAGGGTAGGTTTATATTAATACCCATGGTTTTGGCATTTGATGTCTACCAAGCTCAATCAAGTATGATGGTCAGCTATGCACCAACTTTTGGCGATATAGGTCACATAATAATTACAGAGAGATATACAGGTCAATTAATGTCATGCTTAAGGTTACAACTTGGGTTATTGTAAGGGCTAGAGGTACAGGGAGGATTTCTATTAGGGTTTGCTAGAGCAAGGGTTACTGTAAGGATTAGTGGGAGGGCTCCTCCAGGCCCCTGAGGAACAGAAGGGCCATGGAAGGAACCACAAAACATGGAAGGGGGCACAGGATTTGTAATACCAGGAGCCTTTGTCATGTGACAGTCACTTTAAAGTGAGATGCTTTTGGAAGCTGGCAGTATGGGTGAGTGGTACCTGTGCATATTTTGAAGTTAAACTCCAGGAAGTAAAGAACTCCAGGTAAAACCATATTTAGAATGCATAGTAATGCAGCTAATTATGCAATGCAGGTACCCCGGTACATAGAACAGTTTGGTTGTGGACCTCTGCTTAGTCCAGGAAACACCCTGAGCCTTCTGCATGAAACGTGAAAGAACAGAACAATGAAGAGTCATTACTCAACACATCTGCTCTTTCATCTTGTCAGCATGCTCCTGTGTTGAATTGCCTTCACTTGTCACTTTTTCTTGCATTTTTGAAATTACATTTTTTTCATGTATATAAGATGATCAATCACAGCAAAGGTTTTGATTTTGCCATACAAAGGGAGAAAAGTTGAGGAAGTCCTGCAGTACACTCTACATAATGAGTATTTTTCTGTTTTCCAGCTCCGTGTGGGGAAAACACCTTCTTCTGTCACAGTAACATGTGCATTAATAACTCTCTGGTCTGCAATGGCATACAGAACTGTGCCTACCCCTGGGATGAAAACCACTGCAGAGGTAAGAGGCCAGGAGTCTATGTTGGATTTGGATTTGTTGGATTCCATGTTGGATTTGGAGGACGATGTCACAGTAAGGAATTTCCCCTTTCACTCCTGAAGGTGCAAAGGAAGTAAATTCTCTGCAAACTGATTTTCCCTTCATTATTAGGGGTACAGCTACTGCCAATTACATTTTCTTAACTAGGTTTTAAATTCATGTAGGGCAATTCCAAAGGTTATAATTTACACCAGCCTTTCTCCACCTTTTAAATGTGGGAGAAGCTTTGAAATAATTTTCAGGAAACCTTGGCTATAATGACATAGCTCACAGTACATTATAGTGGTGGTTATGAGAAGAATGCATCTTATATTGCTGGACATAGGGAAGAATGTTACTCTTAGCCAAAAAGATCAATGGTGTCACCTAAAGTGACCTTTAGGGGCCACATTTCCCATGTCTTAAGGAACTCATTGCAACCTCTGTGGGAACCCTGGTTGAAAAACACTGTTTTGGGCTTAGTTGAGCTTTAAGATGCATATTGATCCTTTAAAAAACACGTATATAGTTTCATTAGTAGGCAGAGTTCACCTAAATTGGCAAGTACAGTTATACCTCGGCTAAGCTGAAACAAAACTAAAGTAGACATCAATACTGATAACAGCAGCTGCAGTATGCTATTGCACATCCACAAATGCATTCGCTAGCCGAGTCCATCTTCATTAGCTGAGGCCGAAACTCAGTGGAAAAAAATCTTTGTTAGCCAAAAAATCTCACTTGTTAACTGAGGTATCACTGTACAAGGGACCTAGCTTGCCTGGTTATACAAGTCCATGTGACATAACCTGCTTGGTACTCCTGTTGCACACAGGTGATGGACTTGGCCGACACTTTTGTATACATGCTCCAGTGTTCCTAATTTAACCATACAATAGATAATGTCAATGCATTTTATATAAACATGAATAAAATTGTTATTATATGGCATGGAATCATAGCCTCCATGTATGGTACTTGGGTGCCCACTAATGAACAGATGTACATAATATGCTCAATTGTGTTAATAATTTAAAAGAACCATGCATATAAACCTATTTGCAGTCTATTACAACTATAATATATTGAAAATATATTGAAAGTATAATGATCAGAAATTCTACAATTCTTAGGTTAGAAAATGTATTTTATAATAGTAAGTTCCATTATTGCCATCATACAGACCACACCATGTCCAGGCCGACTCCATCTGTCTTTATCAGTGATTGGTTTCATAGGACAAATTGGAGTGGTGGAAGAGTGAATAATTCTATAAAACATGTCTCTTTTATGTACAACTGCCTATTACTTTTCGTTGACCAAGAAGTGAACCCTCCAGTTTGCCCACTGAGCCCTCTGATTTGTGACAATGCTGTCCCAATTGACTCTGAAAGGCAGCAGCAAATTTTGAACAACCAAGGTTGTTTTCTAGCATTAGGTAATCTAACTGATTCACAATACAAGGTTGTCTGTGAAATCTTTTTATGTATTCAGGTCATGGGTTGCCAAGTAGTAATTAGTCACATTTAACTGGACTTGTTCTGCGCTGTTGAATGTTTCATGACTCATCTAAATAGAATCCTCGGTTCAATTGAATGTCCAGAGCATACCTCAGAATGTAAACCCGCACAGGTAATTAAATCACCCTAATATGATTGGAGTAGAATGTGTCAAAGCAGATGTTGGTTGTCTAAGAATGTGACGGGAGGGGTAAAAGTTTGTGAAAACAGCAGGTTCTCATTTACATAACTTGATCATCAGAATACGTCTGGGACAGATGTTAGTTGTTTGATGGCTCAAGGTATGAGTTGTTTCCAAATTCCCAAGGTAAAGTTGTTAAACAGTGTTAAAATGATATTGGAGGCCTTTTTAACTGGTAAGAACTATTGTTCTGCCTTGACTTAGGTGACCTTTTTTAGACCTCTTGAGAGCCAGTTGTCCTTTTTTCCAAATTGTTGACTATGTCCCTGACCATGATGTGGGGACAATGGGAACTTCTTTAGCAGGCCTCGATCAAAAAAGCTTGACCTGAAATTTACTTAGTATGCGGCCTATAAATTTATGATGGCAGCCCTGTTCCTGATACTCAAATGGAGGAAGAATCCACTATGAAGTAATGGTGAAAGTCCAGATGATTTTTGCTATGAATGCAGAGTTGCTTTATTACTGAAGCAGAATAGAATAGTCTTGAGATTCACCTTAAAGAACATACAAAAACATACCAACGAAAGTTGAGAATTTGCACATACTTGCCAAAATGCTCATTCAATCCACTTTGTTCATTACAGAAAGAAAAGAAGCTGGACTGTTCGAGCAAATTACCAGAACTCATGGCACCATTATTGGGATTACCTCTGGCATTGTCTTGGTTCTCCTCATCATTTCCATTTTTGTTCAAGTCAAGCAGCCCCGTAAAAAGATCATGGCTAGAAAGACCACCTTCAACAAGACTGGTTTCCAGGAGGTTTTCGACCCACCTCACTATGAGCTCTTTTCACTCCGGGACAAAGAGATTTCTGCCGACTTAGCTGACTTGTCAGAAGAACTGGAGAACTACCAAAAAACAAGGCGGTCCTCTGCTACGTCTCGGTGTATTCATGATCATCACTGCGGTTCGCAAACGGCTACTCTGAAACACAGCAGAACCAACCTGAGCTCAATGGAACTTCCGTTCCGCAACGACTTTGCCCAGCCGCAGCCCATGAAAACATTTAACAGTACCTTCAAGAAAAGCACGTACGCCTTCAAACAGTCCCACGACTGCGGCGACAAAGGCATCGAAGACCGGGTCATGGAGGAGATCCCTTGTGAAATTTACGCGCGTGGTCGAGAAGATTGTGCTCAGGGTTCAATATCAATCGACTTTTAACCTCCCCACAGAAAATGAAGGTTTTCATTAGATAAAAGTGATCTATTTTTGAGACAATCTCCAACGAAATTACAAAGTTTTTCTAGAGTCTTGAGGTTGAGACTCAACAAGGTGTGAAGGAACTGTAACACAAAGCTCTCTATTTTTTGAGCAGGGGTCACAATACGTGAGCGTTTGCATGGCATCGATAATCTGTATCATTAGGATTCTATATAAACTGCACTCACCGATTACAGAAGAATACACATGGATTGAAGTCATCATGATGAATTTTTTGTATGTTTTTTTCATTTTGGCCTTTATGTTTTTACACACAATAGAAGTTTCTTTACCTTCCAACAAAAAAAAAATGTTCTAGGATCATTCATGGTGCTAAAGAAATGGGAAAGAAGTTAAACATGAAAGTAAATAGAGTTACTCATTGCCAAGAAACTCACTCTATACCCTTCTTGTTTATTGACCAATTTGGAGGGTTGATGATGGATGACAAAAGAAAATTGGACTTTGGATAAGACAAATCCATATTTTTGAGGTTTTGTACTGAACATGTAAAAAAATGCATAGGGAACTCAAAATTGAGCTATCACTCCTACACAGGTTCTGTATTGATATTCACATACCTATCACGCTCCTAAAATTAAAAAGTGGGACATTTTCGGCCTTATACTGTTCTGTCCAATTTGTTCCCTTAAATCCACGATCCTAAACAGCTTATGTTTACAAAACAAAAGGTTTTATTAAAATCCCCAAAGGTTGGCTGAGAAAATTTGCATCCACTGTTTAAAAGTGGTACGTTTAAAAAATTTTAAATAAACCTTTATATATATTTCAATATTTCTTTGGGGCAATAAAAAAGTCTTGTGAAATTTTTCTTTTTTTAAAGAGACATTTACAACTACATCTATTTACAATAAAAAAAAAAAACATATCATATGTGATTTGTATAAAAAAATAAACATTTATTTGACCATAATGTTAGTGCACTTATTTTTTTCAAAAATTTGTAAAATAAATTGGTCATTAATTTGTAAAATAAATAAAAAAACATCATTAGTATTTTAATGTATTTTAGTAAAAATTGTATTTTAATATTTTTTTTAAAGGGATGAAAATATTAAACAGCAAAAATAAAGACTACTCTATAAACTTTGAAAGGGGATATCATCGTCACCCCCATAAATATTCCAAAAAGAGAGATATATGCCAATGGAAAGTTTACTATTACAGTTTGACAGTCTGAAGTCACAGAAAAAAATCTTTTACATTTTAAACAATAAAGACAAGCAATAAATTCTAGAAAGACACTGAA
>NC_092866.1:7516127-7558318 GCF_032062135.1 Pyxicephalus adspersus | reverse complement strand
AAAAAAAAAATATGTAAAAAAAAATTGCTACAGTTACTTTACGTCAATTATTACAATTTTATGGTTTATATTTTTTTTTTGATTTTAGGTACAAAAAATAGGAGAAAAAAATTAAAAACAGTTAAATTGTGTAAAAAAAATCTCTATTATCACGATTTCATGAGCCATGTATTGCAATACTTCCTAAATAAAATATTAAAACTTTTTATATATTAATTTAAAAAAACTTTAAGAGCCCCCCCAAAAAAATAACAATGCCAAAAAGTGAATTAAAAAATATGTTATTACAGTTGGTCAACTTTTTAGAATTTAGGAAGAAAAAAAGAAAAGCTAAAAAAATTAAAATTTTAGAAAAAACTAGAATTATCCTCATTATCACAATTTCATAAAATCTCCAATAAAATTGATATTCTTGAAATGTGTAAAACTCAAATAAATTGAAAATTTCATTTTAAACTGCCAACAAAATCTAAAACAAAACAGTACAAATATTTATATGATAAATTACACTAATAATTTTGGCTGGGAAATACTCATGTATTGTGAATATTGCAACATGAAATGTACAACAGTGAGAGGTTTTGTCCAGGACTCATTATAAAGTCTTGTGGACTTTACTCAACTATACTTTAGGTGTAAATGTACTATAAACTTCTTTTAACCCGACACGTTTCAGGCTTCCTCAGGGTATATGGAAGATGTAAGCACAATAAAGTTGAGTTTCTCAAGAATGGGAGATTGTTGTGGTGCAGGGAGAATATTAATCTGGTCCAAGAGTTTAAAGAAAAACTCATTCTTTGTTGTTGTACATATAGTCCTCAAAGAAAGTCCTCAAAGGGACCTCTTAGCCTTTCATATTTTATGTTGCAATATTCACAATGTATGAGTATTTCTCAGCCAAAAAACCCTTCTTTCTTCTACCTGTTTTTATTATTTATCTTTTATACTAAAGGGCAGTGAGAAACCAGGAGGCCAACAATTATACTTACCCAATATTATTTATATAATAATTTAAATAATTTTCATTCAAAATTGCAAAAAAATAAAGAACAGAAATAAAAAAGAAAGTAAATACTAAAAAATTATAGAAAAGACACTTTAAGAATTCTCTCTAAAAATACAGTAATATGCCAAAAATAGACAATAAGCAATAAAAGAAAAGTTATAGTTATCACATTTTGATGATTTCCTGTAAAAGATGGACATTTTTCTAAATTAACAGCAGGAAAAAATGAAGATACAAAAATTTCATTTTGAAGAAGGGACTGAAGTTTCCTAATTATCCCAGTTTTTCAGGCCATTTTTTAGTGTGTATGTTAGAACTGTCTCTATTAAAATCGTAAGTGGCAATTAAAAGTGTACTTTGACTGGTTCCATCTGGCTCTTGAAAAAAAAATCTAAAATGTTTGCCTTTAATTACCTTTTCCATCCACCACTCGCCTGTATGAAATGTAAAATTAGGATTGCTTTTCATCTCATTTATGGCTAAACATTTTCAACTTCTTTATTTCAACGAAGTTGACAGTAAAACTTAGCAAACAAATCCGGAACATTATTGAGAGATCCGGTCTACAAGTAACAAAAAATAAAGTTATACTGAACAGTTTGTAAGTAAATAAAAAAATGTTCTTTGCAGTGAATCTTTGGTAAATCCGAGCAATGTGAACACTTTATCCTTAGGATTGAGACTCCCATTCCCTAAGGCATCAATTATTTCCCTTCACTCTGGCTCCTGTCTGACCCGTGTATGAAATCCGAAGATGCCCATATGTGCTTTCCACACATAACGAAAGCTACAATGGCACCTACTTTCATATAAAAATGCCTAAAAAAAGGTTTTTAAATAAAAACAAACCTAAACTATTTTTTTTTTTTTGGAATCTGCAGCTTTGACTCATAACCTGATCTCCAGTGTCTGACAACATAAGAACATCCCTACTTTAGATTATTTAGCTGGTAAGAGTTTACAGGCCACTGGTATGCATACACAGCACGGGGACACATGGGGAAAAAGGAAGGAAGAATGATAGAATGTAAACCTGGCAATCAGAATTCCAGGCAAGTATAGCCCCAAAATCTCTAAGCCCCACATCCATGTCCAGTCCTACAAGGACACATCTTAATCTTGTTACTGCGTATGCTTTATAAATAATAATGTACATTGCCATATTTGGTCATTGTATACATGGGCTTTGCCTAGTTCTCTGCACAGCTACATGATGGTTGTGTATTACTGTTACTCTGCACAATTCAAGTCTATGAGTCTGATTCACAGAAAGTTAATCTTTGGATTTGATTTATTAAAGCCCCCCAAGGCTGGAAAAGATAGACTATCATGGGTAAACCTGGGTGATTTAGCAAACCCTTTCCTAAATCATTTGCTGTTATTTGGCATATGTTTTGAAACCAGGACCAGATCCATTCTGGGTTTGCTGGATCGCCCAGGTTCAGCCATCATAGTCTTTTCCAGCCTTGGGAAGCTTTGATAAATCAGGCCCTTTAAAGTCAGCTGACTCAGTGAAACTCCCCGTGTGGTTATTATTTTATCTCCACAGCTGTCAATGAAAATACCATTCACCCTTTTTTAAAATAATTGATTAGGTGTGGCCAAAAGGTTTGCAGGTTTACAACCAACACAAGTGGAAAAGCCTATAATGTAGCGCATGTTCTTTGCCCCTGCTCACATGAGCCAATCGTTTGAAAAAATAGATAACCCTATCCCTTTTTTTTAAGGGGGAGCCAAATTGTCAATGTGTGTTGGAACTGTTTGGGCAGGATGAAATTAAAGTTGTAAAATTTTATTAAAAAAATATTTTGGCATTAGTACATGTCCCCATGGCAGTACCCAGCCTACCATCCCTATATTGTTACACATGTAGCTTATTAGCCCTACAAATCTACATAATTAAATAACAAGATTTGCCTTTCAATAGGGTTTTTCAATCAAACTTTGTTTAAGATCGATGCACCTGTTCATGAACCAAACCCGAACTGGTTCTACATCTGATTTTCTCCAACGACTTTCAGCCAATCCCTTCTACATGAACTTAATCCATAGCCCAGGACGGGCTTCCTGGGTGACAACCATACCCAAACAATGTGTTTGGCATTGCCACTGCCACTTGTAGTCCCCACCAGGAGAGCATGTAAGAGGGTGCAGAAACACATTTTGGAGTCACTTGTTACCCCAGAACAAGATATACCACATGAAATTGTTTTATTAAAGATGTAGATTTGAATAGACTGAATATAATCTGAAAAGATATTTTACTTGAGTTTCCTTTAGATCAGACTTACCAGTATGTAAGTAATCAAGGATGCATTGACTATACTTACCCTATGACCACACCGAAATCTATACCTATTACCAAACATTTGCAAAAGATAATGACATTTAATTTAGACCTTTGATTGGATTTTTAACTCATAATTTATTTTTGTTTCTTTTGGTTACTTCAAAAAACAATATGAAAGGGAAATAAAACTTTGTCTTCATATCCTTCTATTTGTACAGACAGAAAGCAAGAAACAAATGTGTAAGTTAAAGTTGAACTAATCCTAAAATTATAAAATATTTGGCCAGTCAGGGACATCCTACAAATTTTTCTGTATGTTCTCAATCTTTTTTTTATAATTTAATCTGAGCTGTGCAAGTGAATCTTGGCAAAACTTGGTTGATCATAAACTTGAATATATCATGTTGGATATTAAATGGGATGAAGATCCTGAAGAAGGACCGGTGAAAGCGCAAGTAAGGGTGAGTTTACTTCCTTTTTATTATCTGCAACAAAGACAACATATTTTGTGTTCTAAAAAGACTTAGATACAGATACAAAGTTAACCAAATCAGCTCCTAAAAATTAAAAAGGCACAAGTTGGCGCTATATAAATCCTGTTTATTATAATTATTAATAATATAATAATAATAATTTTTTTCATTGACATATATATTGGAAAGTTTGGGGAGGCATTTTGATGAGTAGGTTTGGTTTACACCATTCTTTATCTTTGGCCTTTTTAGCAGCTGCCATGAAGAATAGAAAAAAGTTTTGCTGTGAATGGGACAGCCAACCAGGGAAAAAGTTCATCAAGGCCATCCAGTACCAAATGAGATCTGGCAACAAATTTCCAAATTGTAGACACCATTGCAATTACTATACATGCCAAAGTGTACCCGAGGACTGACAATGATAGAAGCAGTCTGACAAACTTAGACTCATTCCATTATAATAAAAACTTCCAAAATACGCCAACATGCTCCCTTTAATCAAAGCGTTTACAAATTCAGCCGTTTGCTGGTTGTGAAATAACTTTTGTTTAGGGGTAGTAACTGATGGTAAACCTTCTGCAAGCTGAAAGATTTAGATAATGGATATGTATTTTTCTCATCTCCGTAACACCTTCGCAGACAAAATGTATTCACCGGAGCCTCCGTACATTGGCACAAACAAGTTTTCTCTGGGATAAAGTAATTTTAAAGATTAAAAAAAAAAAAAATCCGCTTGCAGCTGTGACAAGCGAAAGATTTAATCAAGCCTCTAAGATTTGGCTGGGAGAATTATCGGGGGATATTGAAATGAAGTCGAAGAAGCCAGGCCATTTATCAAGTCTATAAGCTTTAAAATTCACCCAAAATTACCTTGCACGATTCATCAATGGGGAAAAAAAACTCAACGCCGTATATCGAAAGAGAGAAACTTTTTTGTTCTGATAAATGGGTCCTGCTGTTCTGTTCTGGGTGCCGAATAGAAGACTTTGATAAAAAATACTTGTTTGAATATTCAATATGGTTATGTATCAGTGTCAGGAAAAGAAAGCAAAACACAAGCAAGATTCCAGCATCTGTCTTGTTTGCTTTCTCTTGCTAAATTATCAATCCATCTTTGTGCAATTGAAAAAAAAAGCAGTCATGTTGTTCCTTTCTTTCTTGTTATATTGCAAATGTTTAAAGAATTGTTCCACCGAGTCACAATGCTCACATTAATAATTAACAAAGAGCAACAAGCTCTGTGTGGAGGCTTCTGGGGGCTCTCTGGTTGAACACTAGAGGGCAGCAGAGCCTATAAACAAACTCCATGTCCCTTGAGTCCTTGCATTGTGTATTATGGATTGGGGGGTGGGGGTCACCCTTGTAGTCTCAGATCTCTACAGCACAAGGGTGACAACAAATGAAGACATTTTGAACGGGGCATGGATTGTAGCTACAGTTCCACTTTAGAAGATCGTTCCACTAGGTCACAGTCCTTACATGAACAATTAACAAAGAGCAACAAGCACAAGGAATTCTGAATAAGTGTTGGTTTATGCCAGGGGTCCGTAGTAGTCCGTTCCAGCCCAACGTCCCCCCTGGTCGATCCACCTAATCCTGGCCGACAGGGGTCGGCAAACCGCGGCTCCGGAGTTGCATCGGGGGTAAGGGGACATTCCTTCTCCTCCGTATGCATTGCCGAGGAGAGGGATTTCCTTTCAGGGGTGTTCCTGGTGGGGGGTGGAGCCATCAGCGCAGGACTCGAGAGAGAGTCCAGCCTAGTGTGCCTTCTTGACCTCCTAAAATGGGCTAGTAGCCAAACAAGTTTGCTGACTCCTGGTTTATGCCTTCAATCTGCCTACAGGCTGCTGACATTTTTCACTGTTTCTGGCTGAACACTAGAGGGCAGCAGAGTGACTGTATTGTCAGCTTCCTTTGTATAAGAAAACTCCATGTCCCATGATTCCTAGTATTGTGTATCATTGGATGGACCTGGTCACGCTTATAGTGCCAGCTCTCTACAGCACAATGAGGTGGCTACACATAAAGACATTCTAACTAACACAACGACAGTTCCACTTTAAAGGGTCATTCCAAGCAGTCACAGACCTCACTTTATAAATAAATAAATGCAACAAGGGATAGATTTTGTAATAAGTGTTGATTTTTGAAAGGCTGCTGATGGCTTTCACTATTTCTGGCTGAACACTAGAGGGCAGCAGAGCAGCTGCAATGTCATTGACCTGCTCATAAGAAAACTCTATGTCCCATCATTCCTTGCATTGTGTATTATGGATGTGGATGGTTACACTTGTAGTTTCAGCTCTCTACAGAACAATGGGGGAGGCTACAAATGTCACTGTGCCGCAGGGCAGGATGGTAGACCCTCCGTGTCACCAGCTCAGTTGGCACAGGCATGAGCTGGGTGCAAAGTCTAAGCAGCTGCCCGGTCTTCACCAGAGCCTCTAGTGGTGAGGATGTTACGTTGCAGGCAACAGCCAGGTTGCGCCCCCGTGCACGCAGAGGCAAGTGACTGCTGACAGACAGGTATCAGACGAGGTGCAGGAAAATGAGACAGAATCGAGGTCAAACAAGCAAGAGGTCAGGGCAGAAGGCAAGCGGGAGTAGTCAAGGACCATCAGAGCCATTACAGAGTCATTACACAGGAAATCAGTAGCTGGAGACGCAGGCAGGAATAGCAGGCGCCTGGAACAGAGACTAAAGAAACTTTTTGTTCAGGCAACTTCCTGTTGCCAGTCACTTCCTTTTATAGGGGAGGTCATGTGGCAGATGGGAGTCACATAACCAGCAAGTGAGAGAACCCACCACCAGAGGGAGTGCTGGAGCAGAGACAACTCACTTTACACTTCTGCCAGCAGAGGGAGCGCTTCTGTGAAATACTCTGGTTCTCTGGGGTAAAGTGGCAGCTATCAGAGGATCACATGATTAAGACCAGAGGAAGGGATTCCAGAACAGGGCTGCTGCTATGGCTGCCTGCATAGGAATGTGAGGTGGGTGACACAGACAGCGGCACAGATCCCCTGGTCCTGCGGGGATCTGTGACAACAAATAAAGACATTCTGGACAGAGCATGAATTGTAGCCACAAGCATTAAGAATATACATTAATAATCTACCTGCCAGGCCCCTTCACAGCTCCACTCTGTGCACAATTTGGTGCAGATTTATATTCTTTGTGGCTTTCGGGGAAAATATAAAGTCTTTAGGACCAGGGGATTAATCTCCTAACAAACACCCAACCCCTACTGGTCCCCTTTAAGCCAGGCATCCTGCACTTTATTTGTGCGGTCCCAAGGGTACGAGGCGCCGGCATGAAAAAATGGGTTTTTCAGCATGCAGAGCTTCATTTTGCAGCGGGGAGAGAGCGATGATGCAAACATCCATTCCTCATTTTTGTGTGGCAAAACAAACGATTTATGAACAAAAGTCTTTTCACTGCTGAGGGAAATATTACCGATGAACAAAGAGAAGAATTTAACCTGCTCCATAGATCAACTCCAAGTGCTGTTTTGCAAAATGTCGCCCATCAGATCATTTTCGGGAGTTGATTAATCTCCTCCTCTGGCGGCTTGGTAGATTTCCCAAAATAAAAAAAAAGTTTTCTTAAAAAACAAAATGATGGATGAAGCTGGGAGACTCCACAACTAACAAATACAGATTAAGCTCTTCTTTATTCTTCATATGGAGGAAGCAGCAGGGACCGGTATAGGGGAGGGCAAATTGGGCAATTACCTGGGGCCCCTACCTTCTCTGGAGCCCAAACTGGCAATATGGCAGGTGGTGCAAGGAGCTGGAATGCTGTGCATTTGGGGTCCCTGCTTCATATTTGCCAAGAGGCTCAATTTTCTAAAGCAGAAGATTCTGATGGAAATGGGATTGCTGCCCAGACTCCATGGTTCCCAATTCCCCCTCTTTTGGTTGACCGGCAATCCCTCTTTTTGGTTGACCTGGATCAATAAATGGTAAATCTATCCTCCAATATATTCTTATATTAAATCCCTGTATGATAACAAAGCTGGCAATTTAACACTTTCAGGTATTTTCTACCTCTCATAGAGGTCACATGACAACGCCTTCATCTGTTCTCCAGAAAATGGCGCCATCTTTGTTGGCATCATCCAAGGTCACCGGACTGAGATGCCGCCACAGAGGTGGAATTATTAATGATGTAAACGTATGGGTTTGTGAAAGTTACAATGTTGCAGTTTAAATCGAGGAGGGGCTAGAATAAAATTCCACCCCAGGAACAGGAAGTGAAGGAAGATTTCCTTAATAGTGCTGGGACAAAGGTCCTTTGGCACCCACAGTGGAAGAGCCAATGTGCCCCCCACCATCCCCAAGAGCTGTGAATATCAGGAGTGCAGGTTGGCTTGCCTTTTGTCTTCCCCTCAGCCCCTTCCTTCTGAAGGGTGCAAGGTAACCAAATCATTTTCCTACCACTTGACCCGGTCATGACCCCCATTGGGACACAAAAGACATGGACCACCAAATTCACCCAAGTTCTGTACCCAGCAATATAAGTATTAGGATTTTAGGGCTCCAATCCATTGATAAGTCTCCGACTGGGTGGTTAGTTCACCTGTTCAACCAGTGAAATCAGAACATTGGGCTTTTTGGGGTTTACAACTCATTAATCAGTTTTTGGGGGTCTGAGGCTCTCGCATTTGTCTATAGGCAGAGTCAGGAAGAAGATCCGGTACTGTACTGATCCGAGCACGGCTGTGCACACTGGGCTGGCTGTCCTCTGCCACATAATATTTATGTTTTCACCCAAAATTCACACAATTCAACAACTTCAATCAATTGGTAATTTTTAAAACATTATTATACTGACCCCTCATGAGCCTCCTTGATCTAATCATCTGCAATAAGAAATATTGCCCCACACCCCCAAAATGTTTTATGCATATGACACCTCTCCATCACCACCTATATTTCATGTGGAGCCAATCAGGTGTGGTGCAATGTGCCTACAAAGAATATGGTGATGAGGAGAGAGAGTAGAGGTGACCTTTTCAGTCTTCTGCTACTCCCTTACTGTCCAATCATAGACTTCAATGAGGTAATGCTTGACCCTGGTCCACTGGTTGGTGGTCCCTTGAAAAGTATAGTGTATGTGTAGCTGGGTGAGGAGCCCCATAAAACATTCTTAAGACTTTTAGTTGTTACAGCCCTGGGTTTATTGGTCAACATTAGGAAATGCAACCAATGTGTTCTGGGGGCCCCACCCATTTTTGGGGCCAAAAGCATGCTCAGTTATAGTATGCATTCCTATGTACCTACCAAATATATTCCTACACACCCACCAATCACAGACTCTGGGCAGCGAGGGGATCTGGTTGTATTACTTAGCTGCAGTAGAGAAAACTCAGTCCGGTTCTGCTGCTTGGCAGGATTGTGTAAATCTCAGGACTGGCTGGACAGAAATACAAACATAACATCTCACATATTTGTATTTCAATCTGCAGGTTTAGCTGCTTCCCTGCAGTTCAGCTTTCAATAAATGATTCCATGTGCGCACTGTATTTTCCCCCTGCACAGCAGAGCTCACCAAGGTGCCCAGTCAGCAGGGGGCAGCGAATGACGCCTGGCAGCTGGGGACATTGGCACCACGCTGTTCCCCAGCTGCTAGTTGGACATTAATAATTAAAGTGGTGTAGACAAATCTGTGTCGCCTTCCTCCAGCTTCAACACTAATTAGCACCAAGGTCACTGGGATGGGTATTTAACCAGATGGCACCCTATGGGGTCCCAGCGGGTGGCCGGAGTCACCTGTAAAGTCACAATACCCGCTGGTGCCATGGAACGACACCAGATTCCGGAACCTTACTAGAATTCTCCCGGCCGTTGTATTGACAGCATGAATAATGAAAAATCATTCTTTATTTCCAAGTACAGTTTTGGGTCAGGAAATAATAAAAATTCATCTCATATTGGACCTGATGTAATAAAGCTCTCCAACACTGGAAAAGATAAACTATCATGGAAGAACCTGGGTGATCCAGGAAACCTGGAATGGGTCTGGTCCTAGATTGAAAACATTTGCCAACTGATAGCAAGTCATTTATAAGAAAGCCATTCCAGGTTTGTTAGATTTCCCAGGTTCCCCCATGATAGTCTACCTTCTCCAGTCTTGGAGAATCTTTTTAAATTGGGTCCTAAATGTGCAGAAAAGCATGAAGGCACCTCTATAAAGAGCAGTCAAAATATTTTGGGGTCCTGAATATAGGACATATAGCAATGCCAAGGGATACTAAGGGGCAACCCTTGACCTTACAAATATTAAGCACCTGTCCACCTTCAAACTAAACAATGGCATTAAAAAAGCCGTGGTCACATGACCCTTCAATCCTGAGTCTTCTCTTTTCCTAATATAGGGGTGGGTCCTTCTTTAGGTGTCCATGTCAATGCCTGCATGACTTGGACTCTGCCTATTGGCTGTCCAGCCTTGGGGTCCTCCTAGAATCCAGTGATGTAGATGATGACATCAGCAACAGGGGACTGTCAGGGACCGGCAAGGTTACATTGGCAGTCTTCCAGGTGACATAACTGCTCCCCTTACTGCAATGACCTGGTAAAGCTTTGTATGGTCGAGCATGCTCAATGGATTTTTCTGATTTTTATACAAAAGGCTCAGTGATATCACCCAAGTAGAGGCCACTACACCAAAAGCTGAGTGTGGGATTTTTTTTGTATTTTGTTTAAAATTTCTTACATTTCTAAGTTTATGTTTAAATCAAGAAGCTCCTAGATAAAGGGGCTTATATTTGTGAAAAATCCTTTTTATATCTATATCCCAAATTTACACGTAAAACTAATAGAACTAAAAAACCTGCCTGCTTAATTTAGAGGTCCATGTGGAGTTTCAATTAGAGAGAAACAGCATGAAAGCAAACAGCTACTGCTTTGTTGTACTCTGTAACAGTTTATATAAAAGATGAACAAAGATTTGATATGAATAATAAAAAAAGATACATTAACATAAACATGACAATAACATAAAAAGATCCAAATAAAAACTGACCTGAAATTACCCTGGATTTCCCGTAGAAAATGACATATCTGCATAATAACATAATCAGTTGTAAAGCAAAGCAGACTCGTTGGAATAAAACAAATATTTTACTCACAGTAAATGTTTTGTTTCGGCGGATCGCAGGTAAAAATTAGTTATTTGTTCTTCCCACGCTAAATAGAATTGTGTTGTTGTGATGATTATTATCCGTGGATGAATAGAAGTGGCTGGGAAGGTCACATTTTTCTTCCATAATGGAGATCAACCCACACGGAGCAATTTGACTCAGATAATTAATGTTCATTAACAATAATGTATTTGAGCTTGTCGGCGCTCCGGTATTTTGTGTGGGCGTTGTGATGTTTAATTTACATTTTAGGTATTTTAATATAAGGCAAAAAAAGGACAAGATAGTAGATGGGGTGAATGGAGGAGGGGGTATTTAAAGGACAGGTATGGAAAGATCTATGTAAAACTTGGAGGGGAGCATGAAGTTTTCTGTTCTTTTCAAGCAACTTCAAAAATCAGAGATTGAAATTTCTGCAAAAATCAAGGGATTTCGGAAGGATTTTGCCCGTTTGGTGAAATGCATTGGAATTAATAGTAACTAAATTAAAGGGAATGTCAATGCCTGCATGACTTGGTCTCTATTGGCAGCCTCGGGGTCCTCTCGGGATTCAATAGGGCTGATTTATGAAAGCTCTCCAAGGCTGGGGAGGATACACTTTCATCGGTGAAGTTGGGTGATCCAGCAAACCTGGAATGGATTTCCTAAAAGTAATTTGCTATTTGTTAACAAATGCTTTTAATGATGGACCAGATCCATTCCAGGTTTGCTGGATCACCCAGCTTTAATAAATCAGGGCCAATGATGTAAGTGTTGACATCATCATGGGTGTAAGTTAAACCATCAGCAAGAGGGAAATTTCGGGGACTGACATGACTATTAATATTATTATTATTAATATTAATAAACAGGATTTATTTAGCGCCAACATATTACGCAGCGCTGTACATTAATTAGGATTATATCTGCAGTCCTGTGGGTGATACAAGGTGGTGTGAGTGGCAGTTTAATTTTAATCTCTCTATTGACATCAATGCATTTCACCTGACAGGTTTCCAAATCCCATGATTTTTTGCAGAAATTTCAATTTCTCAGTTTTGCTCCTCTCGCCTCATCGCCGGTGCTGACATCTTACCCCGGAATCCTTCCAGGTCTGAGGTCTCCCGCTATGTGAATTAGCTGGAATGACTCTAGCTTGTGTGCATGAGATGTTCCTAAAGCCCGGTGGCCAGGTATACTCAGCATATGTTAGCATACGCGGCTCATGTACTATATATAGAAGGTTGTGATCAGACAGGTAAGAATATTTTCTTGGAGAACTCATGTAGGCTATGTACACACGTCAGATGATTCTCATCTGATATGAACAGTCGGGCTCGTCTCAGGTGAGAATCTGACATGTATGCAGCGGTCGCCCGATGTTTATGGATCCGTCCTGATTGACAACATTGGATGAAGGACTGCAATAGAAATGAAAGGGGAGAGAGCACAGTGGGGTGCTGCTCACACATTCTCCCCTCTCCATTGAACAGAATGGTGTTGTGTGCACAGCGCTCGTTCATTCCTCTTTCCGTCTATTGTTGCTGAAAACGATTATAGAAAAAGATTTCTGACGACAATATTTGAGCATGTGTATACATTCATGGCCGGTCCCATCTGCAAAAAGCCTACAAGCAATTTTTATTTGTTTTTTAGGTTTAGTTCTTTAGGTTTAGTATAAGGACACAATAGGTTTTCAATGGCTGCTGAGGGTAATGAAAGCTCTGTTCACCTAACATTGACCTGTTCTCATTATGTTTATGTTTTTGTACAGAAAATAAAGACAAAAATATAAAACAGCAATACACAAATAAATAAATAAATAAAAATGCCACAAAAATAAATAACATCAATACAAAGAATACTAGAGACTTGTTCAGACATTTTTTTTCCCCAGCAGTACCATTGTGGTTCACCACTGTCAATAGGTTCTGTTCTGTTCCAAAGCCCTGGTTATCATTGGAACAAATGGAGCGGATGAAATTCTTTGGTGTGCAGGAGTTTGCCCGCAGTGTTTCATGCAGTGCCACCCTACTGCTTCCTTTTACTATGCAGCATAGTATGCAAAAAACAAAAAAACACTGCTTTAAAACTGCACCCCTACAAAAAAACAAAAAAAAAGCTTTTGACCACTATTAGGTGCTCAGTGGTTGAAAAAAGTCGCTGAGTAGCAGTTAATTTATCTTAGCCAGCACTAAGGGGCGGTTTGTAAGCTTTTTCACCCATAATGTACTCAGCTTGTACCCTTTTTCACATTGGATTCAATTAAAAAATGTTACAACTCACTATACATGTTTATATGAACATTTTTCACATGGGATAGAAAATATATCACTAATGAGTAATCATAATATACAGTAAAATATTTCATTTATTCCTGGAATATATTTATCATCACTATTATATGCAGACATCAGAGAGAGAGATTTTTTTTAAAGGTTACTTTATTACTTCTTACCAGACCATGAGAAAGATATATGGCATAAAGCAAATGATAGCCTCAGTTGTGTCATTAATGACCTAATGACCTACCTAATGACCTAATGACCTACCCTACTATGATAATTCTCTATAAAAATAAATAATATTAAAACATTACTAAATCTAATCTAATATAAATCAATATTAAATGGACAATAATTTCAAATGTAATACAATACTGCCACTGACTGGTCATATAGTGTAATGCAGGTCATTTACATATGTATGTATGGGCTTTATGTGTTTATTATTTATTTTATTTATTATTTATGTTTATTATTTATAATATATTTTTTTATTATTATTATTATTAATAATAATAATAATAAAAAGGATTTGTATAGTGCCAACATTCTATGCAGTGCTGTACATTAAATAGGTATATATTATTATTATTATTATTACACATTCTTTATATAGCGCCATCATATTATGCAGCGCTGTACAAAGTCTATAGTCATGTCACTAACTGACCCTCAAAGGAGCTCACAATCTAATGTCCCTACCATAGTCACATGTCATTAATTTAGTCTAAGGTAAATTTTGAGGGAAAGTCAATTAACCTTAGTGAATGTTTTTGGAATGTGGGAGGAAACCGGAGTACCCGGAGGAAACCCACCCAGACAGGGAAAGAACCTGCAAATAATACAGATTACCCCCCCATCTAAAAATATTATCCTTACTTTTAACAAAAATACCAAACCACACCCCTTTAAAATATATTTACCTGAAAACTCAATCAGATATAACAATCTTTCCCATTGCACACCAAGCTACGTAATTGGCTTTCCCCTGTGATCAATTGTTAGTTCAGAATAAAAAAGGATTCCTGGTGCATTCCAGTGAAAGCCTCCTTGGCTGGCTTTGTCAAAGTCCAGACCTAAATCCCATTGAGATTCTGTGGAATGACTTGAAAATTGGAGTTAATCAAAGGTCACCATCCATTATAACTGAGCTTAAACAGTTCTGTAAATAAGAGTGGACAAATATTGCAAAGTCTAAAAATGCAAACTTTGGTTTCCAACAGACTAGGCTGTAATCAAAGTAAATGGTGGTTCCACAATGTAGTGACTCAAAAGGTGATCCAATAGCCATTGCAGTGACATGCAGTCGATGGGGTGGGGTGTTTGCTGACAGAAGTGATTCTTTTCTATACCCATTGTATATATTTTTTTAGTTTGTTCTTTGAACAAAATATAGGCTGATACAGATACCTGTACAGAGGCTTCTGGTAGTTCCTGGCTAAACACCAGGGGGCAGCAGAGTGGCAGCAATATTAGCTTCCTGCCTATATTAAAACGCAATGTCCTAAAATTCTTTGCATTGGGTATCATAGATGTGGGTGGTTACACTTGTAGATTCAGCTCTGGAGAACAACAGGGTGGCTACAAATGAAGACCTTCTGAATGGAGCATGAATTGTAGCCACAGACATTAAGGATATGCAGCTCTCTGCTAATGATAGAAGGGATTGATGGGGACTGATTGAACACAAATTTTAGAACCACAGAAGGAACAAATCCATTAATATTTTTTTTCCTTATCTTCTTTTTTGTTTTTGAGTGTTTAATGCTACCTTTAAAACACAATACCACAGGATATCTGGTGACAAAGCTTGCAGGGTACACATGCAGAGTGCTCATGGTTTGCAGTCCTGAACTTAGCCCCATGCATGTTCCATACAATGCATAGGGGGCAGTTAGAGAGACTTGGCTGCATTGCATCATGAAATGACCGGGATATATGAGATGAGGACGGCAGACGCTGACCTCCTGGGGGCTGTAGTAGGATAATGCTCAGTGCCATAGTTCTTGGCAAGGAACTGTTAACATTTATCACAAGTAGAAGTAGAGGAGCCTAGCTGTAAATCTTGGAATAGACAGAAATTTCCATGGCAGATAAAACAACTCCATTAGATGGGATTTTTATGTATTGGCTGTTTACCTGGTTTACAATTTTTAAATTTACCTATAAACTAAACATAATCCTGGTCCTAACACCTAAAGCTGGTGAAAATTTACATATATTTTGCTCTTCCTTGTTCCTCATTTCCCCCAAAATTACCAAGCAAATTATTATACTTTTTTTTGCTCTCATTGCATACATAATATTCGACCCAACAATGCCATTACTGGATCCCTGTGCTTCTCTTTACAGCCAGGAAGGGGTTTGTGGGGGTAGGAGGGGTGCAGTGCTGACAGTTGTGTGCAGGGAGTGCAGTTGTGACGAAGATGTTAGGATGGGGTTGGGGTGAATGTGCACTGGCAATAGAGGTGAGTGTGTGTTAGGGTGCAATATTGTCAGAAGGGGTGAAGTGTTAGTGGTCGTGCCAGGAGGGTGCTTGGTTATGCTATAGCAAAGCCCCTGTGCATGCACCCTTATAGCAAATTGGAGATCAGCAGTACTTTTTTATGCATTGGTAACATCCTTATCAGCACTGCTACTACCAACTGATGACCTGCCCATCACCTATAAGTTCTGCTTTACTTACTGTGCACTGTATTAGCTACTCTTCTCCCCTGCACTCTGTGTTACTAAATCCTGACCCCTGCACTCTGTGTTACTAAATCCTGAACTCTGTGTTACTAAATCCTGACCCCTGCACTCTGTGTTACTAAATCCTGATCCCTGCACTCTGTGTTACTAAATCCTGACCCCTGAACTCTGTGTTACTAAATCCTGACCCCTATACTCTGTACTACTAAATCCTGAACCCTGCACTCTGTGATACTAAATCCTGACCCCTGCACCATGTGTGACAAACTCCTGTCCCCTACACTATATGTTATTATTCCTGACCTCTGCAGTCTATGTTACTAAATCCTGACCCCTGCACTTGGTGTTACTAAATCCTGAACCCTGCACTCGGTGTTACTAAATCCTGAACCCTGCACTCTGTATTACTAGCTCCTGACACCTGCATCCTGTGTTATTAAATCCTGACCCCTGCACTCTGTGTTATTAAATTCTGACTCCTACACCCTATGTTACTAACTCCTGACCCCTGCACTCTGTATTTCTTAATCCTGACCCCTGCACTCTGTGTTACTAAATCCTGACCTCTGCATTCTATTTTACTAAATCCTGACGCCTGCACTCTGTATTATTAACTCCTGACCCCTGTACTTTGTGTTATTAAATCCTGACTCCTGCACTCTGTTTTACTAAATCCTGACCCCTTGCACTCTGTGTTACTAAATCCTGACCCCTGCACTCTGTGTTTTTAACTCCTGACCCCAGCACTCTGTGTTTTTAACTCCTGACCCCAGCACCCTATGTTAATAACTCCTGACCCCTGCACTCGGTATTACTAAATCCTAAACCCTACACCCTCTGTTACTAACTCCTGACCCCTGCACTCTGTGTTACTAAATCCTGACCCCTGCACCCTATGGTTTAACTCCTGACCCCTGCACTCTGTATTACTAAATCCTGACCCCTACACCCTATGTTACTAACTTCTGACCCCTGCACTCTGTGTTACTAAA
Source organism: Pyxicephalus adspersus (assembly GCF_032062135.1). Classification (NCBI taxonomy): domain Eukaryota; kingdom Metazoa; phylum Chordata; class Amphibia; order Anura; family Pyxicephalidae; genus Pyxicephalus; species Pyxicephalus adspersus. Next base: position 7,541,461 of record NC_092866.1, on the reverse strand, counting down.
TCCTGACGCCTGCACTCTATGTTACTTATGACCTTTTTCACGCCGTGTTTCTTACTTAATGCCCCCCTGACTATTAGTGCAGGTTACTCTCTCTGCAACACTTGTTCTCCTCAAGGTGCCACTTTCACAATCCTAGCACTGCCCCAGCTGAATCTCAATAGTTTAAAGAGCTGTAATGAATAAAATAGGAGGGGCAGGGACCGTCAGGGTGGGAAGGATTGGACTACATAATGTTGGACATCCTCCAGCCAGATCCTGATCCAATATACAAATATATAGATGGAGCGCTTAGCAATTTTAGGTGGTCAGTATTGGCAGAGACCTACATTTCCATGAAAATATCAATATCATTAACCTCCTAAACTCTTGACAATTAACCATACTTACTTACCTCTAACAAAAAAACACCTCCCCCAACCTAAGCCTTGACACTGCCATAAACTTTGATTCAGCATACCTACCCACTAAGGTCCCATAGATGTCAGCAACAGAAGATTACCAGCCTAATACTTTTGCAACCCAAAAAAAGAAAACTAAAGATCAAATTTTGATTTTGAATGTTGACCTTTTAAATGATTCGAACCTTTTGACAGTAATGTGCCTGTCTAGGCTATGATCAGTATAGGCTTGCAGCATGGATAGTTTTTTCCCCTTTTTTGTTAAGTATTCAATTTTTATGCCCCAACAGTGCTTTAGCATAAATTAAGAAAGTTTCAATCCCTGCTATGATCACTGTCTGCCACCAGATGGCAGTGCAGACCATTTCCATTTCTATATTAATAATAATATTAAATATAATAATTATAATGTGTGTGTATCAGTCCCCATTTAGACATTTATGGTACTGTTTTATGTATTTGATACTTTGTGGTGCATTTAATAAATATTTAAAATTCCATTTAAATCAATCAAAATTAAATTACATTTTAAAGCAATCAAAATTCTTTTTTCAAAAGTGCTGATTGAGGAATGTTGACCAATTCTTCTTCTGCTATCAGGTGACCTTGTTAAGTTTATTTAGCTCAGGTGTTTGTAGGTATATTTGTGGTTTAGTGGTTGTTGTTCCTGCTGCACTGGATGTGATGATGAGCTTTTGGCTGATTCTAACCAGCTGCTGTCTGCATGCAACACTTCCATAACTGCATTTTACCGTTTGAATTGCTTTCTTATAATCATGCAATGTATGTCTATATAGATGTCTTTAGGGGCCAACACATTGCCAACGGCTCCTGAATTTGGGTTCAGCCAACCCAGCCTCAAAAATGTAAATTCTGATTTATTCAATTCTGTGTGGTTGATCTTCAAACAGACCTTTAATGGGGATGCCCAATGTTCTGGGGTTAATTGATTGCACCCACATAGCACCCCCCATCGTGAGATGTGCCAATATGCATGGTGCCAACATGTAGAGTTTGATCATCAGCTTGGACTACTCTTGGACTAACCATGATGCCTTCTATCTGTTTAGGTCTGGAATGTCGCTTAAGTTCGTCCTAGAACTAATACCAGCAGGCTGGTTTGTCAGTAAGTGTACTATGTATACTATGCATTTTTCAATTTGTTCCTTATATTTATGCAGTCTGAGTGTGCACTATAATTTCCAATATGTTTGACTTTACACTCCCTCCTAGCACATGTCCCATGACTGCCCATATTCTCTGCATTTCAACAATCAAGAAGCAGAGAATGTCCCTGGCTCCTAACACAATCCTTGTCTAATCTAATAGAATTATGTAAACACCAGTGGGACAACACATGACCATCAGGGCTCAAAATTATGTTTCCTTCCACAAGCCAGGCAAGGTTTTGTATTTTTCGTTACTAGTAGCACTTTCTGTATCACTTTACATGAGTCTGTGAAAAGCTATGGACTGATGAATCAAAGATATAGTTCTTTGTGCATTATGGCAATAGATACATTAGTTGCAAACTAAAGACAGACTGTTATGCCAACTGTGAAGAATGATGGTGGAAATAGTATGGCTTATGGTTGCATGCATTGCCTTGTTATTCCAACATTCTTTGAGTCATCAATGAATTCCTCACCATTAAAACTGTGCTTGATGATATTGTGAGGTCAGGTGTCCAAATGATGGAGAAATCGATCTTTTATTATAAAAATGACTCAAAGCATGATAGCAAATTCACTAAAAGAAAAGTGAAATTAGGATGAAACAATCTCAAAAAGAAGAAATGGGGGATAGTAGATTGGATGCCAACTTAAAGGCCTGATTTGAATCCCATTGAAATGTAAGGGGATTTAAAAGGGGCAGTTAATGCAAAGCAGGGGAGCAACAAAGTTAAGGTCCAAACAAGACTAATGTACTGAAACCTTGTAAATCTGACAGCCAGGTAAATATTGTTTATTCTGCAATGGCTGAATATTGCTCTTCTTTTTACAGTTTACAATTGGACCCAGGTTCACATATATCAATGTTAGAAAGGTGCTTGCAGTTTGCTATAATACCAGCAGATGGCAGCATTGTATTACATTTTGCAGTTTACAATATTACCGAGTTTAAATAGCTTTTTTTGTCTGTAGTCTCACACAGCTGCTGATCCCAGCATGAAGCACTATTAGCATCTCAAATGGACACAATGTATAAAAACTCTTAATGATTTTAGAAAGTCTAACTTTTTTTATGAAAAAATGCTATTTGTGGCATTGCCAGCACATCTTACTGCTGGGCACATGTGTATAATTTTGACTATTTAATACCACGTGTGGACCCAGCATGCTGTATTCGAGCAGGCCTGAACCAGGAAATAGAGCTCACTTTGTGGAATGGCATATTTTATCAGTCCGCTAATAAGATCATAGTAGCTGCTGCTCTCCCCAGCTGCACATACTTACCTTTCCACCAGCACTTGGCATAGAGATCATATGAGTAATTCTCTTTCCATTTGTGTCATATGGGAGCAGAAAAGGAGTCCATGGGCCTGGTTAAATCAATATTCTCTTTGCTCACAAGGGCTGCAAGAAGCAGTGGAGGAACAAAAGTGAGTATGTGCATGTCAGGACTTACCTATTACCACTTGTTCCTGTGCCATCATCCAACCGGAAAGACTTGAGCAAGCATCTTGCACTCTGCAGCAGCTGCCCCTTCCAGCATTGCTTTACACTAACAAGGAAAAAAGCGGGCCATGCATTCTGCATGCTCGCAACTCTACCTTGATCTATACGCTGATTGGCCTACACTGCACCCAAACATGGAGACGCTACCCATGGCAGTGTTTGTGTAAGGTGCATTTTCTGAATTGATACCAATTTCTTACCCTTGCTTCGTTTGGCATTCCAATTAAATGCCCCCTGGACCTGGCTTGCCTTAAACTCTCCCCGCCCCTTTGATACCCGGTACTTACCCCTGGCTTTGCCCTCTGACCTACAAATTGGTTTGAAGCATTGGCCCTCCTGAAGTCTGTCTGCCTTTATGTGTTTCTGGTTCACCATCCTTTGCATACGCGGGCCCCGGGGGTAACTGAATGCTGGCATGGCACAACTAGCTACCCAAGGCTTGTCCATAGGCAAAGATCATGGAGATAGATTGGAGTATTGGCATCTGGTTAAGCATTGGCGTTGGAGCTGGGACTTATTACTGCAGCTAATATTTTTCTGGTCAAGTTTCCATTGGTCCTTGTGCTTTAAATAACTTTTGAGGGCTTTTGGGCGATAGAGCAGGCATAAGCATGGTGGGTCCTAACAAGAAGCTTTGATGGACCATTCACAATGAGCCAGTGATTGGTCATCAAATATATAAATTCAACATTTAGGTTTATTCCGAAGGGTAAATATGGTGGAAGGTGCTCAATTTAGTAAAAATTTAAGTAAATAAAGTCCGGTCGATCTGACTGGCTAATCCTTGCCTTCAGTGGCAATCACATGACTCATTGCTTTGGGATCCCATCACACGATTGGTTCCTGGAGACCATATTTGGCCCCTTCCTTAGGTTGTTGGTATGGAGTTCTGCTTTACCAAGCGTACTGACCACGATAATCTATTCTATTCATCTCATTCTTCATTATCTTCCCCGTCTCAGCCTATTGCGCAGTTTGTCCTGCACAGGCTCGGCGCCGCTCGCTGTATACTAAACAGTTTATTAGCTATTTCAGGGGCCACCACAATGCCACAACCACATTAAACAACAAGCGGCTCGTCCATCGACGGCCCGACACGACCGATGGGCGTTTATATGCGGCCGTATAATTGTGATTAGCACCCCAGCTCCCGCCGCAGATCTCAGACCCCCCCAACAACAACAACAACCCCCACCCATGCGTTCACATGTTTAATATCTCTATCAATGCGCCATCGTCAGCCGCTGCTGTCAAAGGCCGGCTATTTATACGCTCGGCGAGGAAAACAGAGCAATTATTTTTGTATCTCAAAAGAACGGCGACTCTTTATCTCGCCAAGATGGGTTTTTATTATTTTAGAGAAAGCTTTCCTGAAAACCTTGATTAAACTTCTGGAGGGAAAAAGGTTTATTGCGGCAGAATCGTTAATGTGTAAATACTGAGAGTAAATATGTACGCCGCGCTCTGCGAGATGAGGAATTAGCAGCTTTTTTTTTGTTTTAATTTGATTTTTATTTTATTTGAATCTTGATAAGATCTGTAAATGCAACCAATATGCATGGGGTATAAAAACACAATTGATTTTTTTGGTGCCCTTTTTTTTGCTGACACTTTTTATTACTGTGCCAAATCCAGAATTCAAGTACAAAACAATTACTTGTTGACCCTGGTGGAAAATTTTGTGATCCTCCAGCCGCTGATACCTTTGTGTTGCCATACCGTATGTCACTGCATATTGTGGCAATGCATATTTCTGTGCATTGGTGTGTCCTGGTGCCGTTTATTGTGAATGGCAGATCAATGGAACATGCATGTGCACTGAAATGCAGAATGGCATAATACATGGCTTTGCAATATAATGCAGCTTCCCCTATTTTCATGTGCCCACTTGCTTAATAAACTCATTGGATATCAATGGGCTGTTTATTACACTGCTATGTGCATCAATGGACAACACTGTGTACTGCAGTGCAAGCTTTGTGGTGCATTACTGCACATTCCTGAATAAACGGTCTATTGAAATGGACCCTGAATATTATGTTACATACATCCTGTGCTTTGCCTTAAAATCCCTCCACAGTTCTTGTCCCACTTACCTTTCTGACCTGGTAGAAAAATACTCCCCTAGCCGCTCTCTTCACTCCTCCAATGACCTACTAATGACTTTCTCACTCATAACCACATCACACACATGGCTCCAAGACTTTTCTAGAGCTGCCCTAAAGCTATGTACACACTTCCAATTATTATCGTTGGTAAACGAACGACGAACGATCCTGCACGATATCTGCGAACGATCGTATAGCAACGATCCTGTACATACAGATAACGACACGATCGTTCGCAGATATTGTACACACGATAGATGCGATCGTTTGAATGATACAGGAAGTGACGTGCACCACAGGAAGTAAGCGAACGTTCGTTCACCGCACATGCTCAGACCATGGACGATTAATGAACGACCGTACACACGATAGATGGTCAACGATCGTCGTCCAATCCGATCCGCCGGTCCGGTCGTTTATTTCCAACGACTATTCTCGTTCGTCGGCGTCGTTGGTTACTTTTTTTACGAACGATTTTTGCCCAATCGATCGTTCGTTCGTCGTTCATTTCCAACGATAAAAATTGGAAGTGTGTGTGCTTAACTCTCTGGAATGGTCTTCCTCGTCCTATTCAGCTTGCTTCTACTTTCTGCTCATTTAAAAGAGCCCTCAAACCCTAATGCTTCAACCTCACCTACCCGTCACTTAAACCCTCAGTACTTCCCTCTATTATATATCTCCCTTCCAATTATGTGCTGCTTCCCCACCTCTTCAATTGTAAGCTCTTCGGGGCAGGGTCCTCTCCTCCTCCTGTGTATTTGTCTGTCATTTGCAACTCCTATTTATTGTACAGTGCTGCGTAATATGTTGGCGCTATATAAAACCTGTTTATTCATAATAATATTAATAATAATATTAATAATAATACAGTAGTTCCCAGTTATATTAGTGGATTGGTGTCCTATCTACATAACAACTCCCCCATGTAATGAAGGTAGTACAGGGGGAGGTCTCCTGCAGTCCTAACACATGGGACTTCCTGTCCTAGGGGGTCAGTACTACATATATGCAGTACACATAGTGAGTGTGGGCACTGTAGGACAGTCAGTGTGTTGTTGGCAAGATCACCCAAAAAATATAGGAAAGTTAAAGATCGAAAAAGGAAAACTAATGCAGCTGCATCAGAGAACAACTTTTGGTCTTGGGTTTGGATGCCCCTTGTACTGTCTACTACAGTCTAACACAATCAGGTTGGGGCCAATTAGGGAGAAAGTCAGGGAAGGAAAGTTCAAGATGGCAGCTAACAACTTCAACCTCATTGTGATCAACCGGATTGGTTCTACACACAGAAAATCAAGTAACTATAAATGTTGCAATTATTATTATTATGCATTCCTATATTCAATGAACGTTTATTACATTTATCATGTTCTACTTATCTTTGTATGTAAACATGGGGTTGTTTATAGAGCTCAATAGCTCAGGCTCTGTGTCTCTTCATTCGGATTGTAATACATTGTCAGTCTATCCACCCAACTATCATCTGCCCATTCTACTATCTATCTATCTATCTATCTATTATCTTTTCACCCAACTATCTATAATCTAGCCACTTGGCTATCTATAATTTATTGTTCAAACTATCTATCATCTATCGACTAAACTATCATCTATCCACCCAACTATCTATCATCTATCAATAAAAATTACAGGTAGTCCCCGTTAACATACGAGATAGGGACTGAAGGTTTGTTCTTAAGTTGAATTTGTATGTAAGTCGGAACAGGTACATTATTTTAATATATGCAATTAGGACAGATGTTTGTCCCAACATATTATTAGGCAGTGTGGTGTCAGTTACTATATAAAATCTTCACTGTGAGTTAATCACAAATAAAGCAAAAAAAAAAAAAAAATCTTTATGGAGCCTAGACATTTTTTAACTTCTGGAGCAAGCTGTGCTTTGATATGCAAAAGAAAGAACTGCAGAGATTGTCTTGGTCATTAAAGAGTTACAAGAGGCTGCGGAAAGAGCTCAGTCCTTAAGATCACCCACAACCTCAGCATACTGCCCCTCCCCCTATCAAGCCTCCGTCCTGCACACGAGTGAGCAGGGAAGCCTTGTTCGTATTTAGGAGGCGTTTGTATGTCGGGTGTCCTTAACTTGGGGACTACATGTATTATCCACCCACACAACTATCTATCATCTATCTATTAAACTATCATCTGTCCACCGAACTATCTATCCACTCATCTGACTATCATTTTTCCGTCCGCCTACCCACCATTTCTCTATCTGCCTTCCTATCATCTATCCACTGAATATCATTCGTCTATCCACCATCTAGAACACATGGTATACCATGCATGATCTCCGTGTAGGGTCCCATGTCATTCAGTTAGGGTCCTAAAGAAAAGGATCTCTATTGTAGCTGATGATCAAACCCCCTTGAGGATTGGAGAATAAGAATGATGCAGAGATAATATTCCTTGAAATTCCCCCCCTTCCCAAAACAATATGCCTGCCAAGCTGCTCAAAAATGTGCCAGGAATACACCCTTTCACCCCGACCTCCATGTACCCATTGCAGTTGTGGCAGTAATACCCCGGGTCTTCACATGTTCCACTTCTTCAGTCATCCATCACTTTACCCATTTGTCAGAAACAATTGACCTGAGGAAGTGTGGGGGAGCCGCCATGAATTAGGGACACAGATAAAATCAGACCTAAATCTTCTGTCCCCCCTTACCAGTCCTGAATATTCCAAGATCCCATTCTCATGTGTGTGTTTTTAGAATTTTCCGTCCCCCATCGTAGATAAATTGCTATTGAATTATTCCTGAAAGCGGATGAAGTTACGCGACAGTGGACAGAGTTTTAATCTAAATACAATATATCCCCAACGCATTACTCTTCTGTACAAAGTGGGTACATTCTGTCCCGAGCTCTCCCTCAGATTAGTATTAATGGCGGCAGATTTGCATTAAAGTGTCCCAGGCGTAATAAAAGTCACTTTGCAGAGATGAGGCCTCGGGGACGCCGGCTCTGCTTGGCGTGCGGCTCCCCGGCTCTATTTGCATAGCATAATGGTTAAAATGATTTTTATGTGCGGGCTTGCCATGATAATCAGTATTTCTCTAGTTATGAATGATCTCTCAGCGCACAGGCGGTCTGTTAGCAGTTGTCAGAGATTTGGGTAATGGGTTACACACGTCTCACCATGGAGGTGCTGATTTATAAGACGCAGAATTGGACGCATAAGTAGCGAGAGGCGCTCCAGGCGCGTCCGGTTATTCCGGTCACATATTTATCAGTTCTGCATTTTTTTTAGTTTTTATTTTATTTTTCAAGTGATCCAAAATGATTCTTTTAAACCGCGCACACTACAGCAACATCAAAACCGGCCAATCATTGGAAACCATTATAAAAGTCGCCACTTTTTTTCTGTTTGCAGATACTGAAGTAGTTCAGCAGAGGGCTGGATGTGATTTGAAATGCACAAAATATAACTAGTTATTAATATTTATAAGAAATAACATTGCAGAATGTTGATATAGGGAGCATCTGATTGCCTTTGGTGATCAGGAAGGTTTTTTTTTTCTAAAATTGACTCAACGCTTTTAAAAGGTTTTTTTTTTTTTTTTGCCTTCCTTTGATCAACTACAGGTTTAGGTTTTTAAAGTGGAACTAAACCTTCAAAGTGAAAAAATTGTGACCAGGCAGGTTGTTTATTGCAGAAGGAACAGTCCATGCAATAAAATAAACTTAACTGCCTGATCCCGGTTTTTAATTTATACTTACCTGTCCTTGGCCCATTGCAGGTGCAACCATCTTCACTTGGTTCTCCATTGCTGGTGCCACCATCTTCACCTGGTCTTCCATTGCAGGTGCCACCTTATTCTCCTGGTCTTCCATTACAGGTGCGACCATCTTCTCCTGGTCCTCCATTGCTAGTGCCACCATCTTCACCTGGTCATTTATTGCTGGTGCCACCATTTTCACCTGGTCCTTCATTGCTGGTACCACCATCATCACCTGATCCTCCATTGCTAGTGCCACCATCTTCTCTTGGTCCTCCATTGTTAGTGCCACCATCTTCAGCTGGTCTTCCATTGCAGGTGCCACCTTATTCTCTTGGTCTTCAATTACAGGTGCCACCATCTTCTCCTGGTCCTCCACTGCTAGTGCCACCATCTTCACCTGGTCATCTATTGCTGGTGCCACCATTTTCACCTGGTCCTTCATTGCTAGTGCCACCATCTCCTCTTGGTCCTCCATTGTTAGTGCCACCATCTTCACCTGGTCTTCCATTACAGGTGCCACCATCTTCACCTGGTCCTCCATTGCTAGTGCCACCATCTTCACCTGGTCTTCTATTGCTGGTGCCACCATTTTCACCTGGTTCTTCATTGCTGGTGCCACCATCCTGGTCTTCTATTGCTGGTGCCACCATTTTCACCTGGTTCTTCATTGCTGGTGCCACCATCTTCACCTGGTCTTCTATTGCTGGTGCCACCATTTGCACCTGGTTCTTCATTGTTGGTGCCACCATCTTCACCTGGTCTTCCATTACAGGTGCCACCATCTTCTCCTGGTCCTCCATTTTTAGTGCCACCATCTTCACCTGGTCCTCCATTGTTATTGCCACCATCTTCATCTGGTCTTCCATTGCTGGTACCACCATCTTTTCTTGGTCCTCCATTGCATGTCATTACAACTCATGTAATGACATGAATACATCACTCAGTCCTGCGGAACTGAGCCCAGTCTGTGTGATGTCTCCCCCTGGTAAATGTGGCCGGAATTACAGGATAGTGGCAGAATGATGCAAGATCATTCAGCCTTAAGAGCTCTGGGGCAATGTTGGACTGTGGAAAAGGTAACAAGAAGTTGGATTTTTTTTTTACACATCTGGAGGGACTTAAAAAAAAAACTGATGAAGAAATATTTTTGATTAAACTTGATGATCATGTGGCTCCAAATGTAACAATGTAGCAAAATTAAAACAAACTGGAGATCAAAACAGATGTCTGTAGACATTTTGAAGTAGATATAAAATATTTAATAAAAGTGCCTTGTACGAATTTGCAATAAAATGTTTGGATTCACCTTTTTTATTCTGTTATCTTCGAAACGTTTCCCTGCAGTACTTCTCTTCCACCACAGGGTGTCCCCATTCCTCAAAATTGAATGAAAGCTGTCATCATTGAACTACCTTTCCCTAAACTGATGGACCCACCCAAAAGAAGGTGGGGCATTGAATTACTCATCTCTCTGTCATTCTGCTTTCTCCTCCTATCAGCTAACTCCATGCTAGGACATTAACTGATTGACTTCTTGTAGTGTTTTTCTCTCCCACCCTGAGCTCTGCTGTACAGGATTGAAATAGGCCTGAACCTGTTGTAATCCAGGTGCTTATTTTTAAAATATATTAAGTGATGTATTGATATTGACAGAACTGAATCTTTTGTGTATTTCATATCCGAGGGACCTAAGAAATGAGACAGGTTGGATAGTCATATAGAATGAGATCATCTTGTGATGCTTCCTGATCCAATAACTGCTCCGCATGGGAGGGCTCAGTTAGCTGATGTCACAATGGAGGAGGAGCTACACAGGGGCACCCCTGCCGGTAGGAAAAATAATTGCAATCAGGGAAGATTTTCTAACCTGGTCAGTCATTTTTTTAATTGAGATCCCTACATCAAATTAGCCCTCCCACTTTAAAAAAACAATCTCCGTTATTGCAAAAAAAAAATATACATAATATTAATAAATAAAATTATTTTATAGTCAGCAAAATCATTTCTTTTTTCTTGTTCAAAACTATATCACCGCAATCACTGGACTCATCTTCTGTAGTGAAAGTATATCCTGTTTGCTCTTTACGCTAACTCTAGGGCAGAGGGCAGAGGCCCCCTTTAGGTTCAATCTCTTTTAAGAGGTGCAAATCTGCAAGTCGATTCAATAAGCAGTCCTGCTGCGTATCGCACCGCAAGCCACATTGTACAAATTACAGTGTAAGCCTCTTAAGGCTCTAGCAGTAATTAAGGTTTGTGCTCATTAATAAGTAGAGCGGTCACAGATCCTTCTAAGCTGCCATAGAAACAGATGTCAGTATTACCCAAAACTACTGCACATGCTGGCAAGGCGGCAGTGTGGCCGCTGCCCCCTGCTGGTCTCTTCATGCAATGCAGTAACCTAAGACATGATTCACTCATTCTTTGGGACTCATTGACATTGGCTTTTTTTCAAGTGTGTTGCATTTTTTTGTAGATATAATATTTTTATTATTTTTTCCTTCCTATTTGTTTCTCTATACACTTTTGCTCATTACATATGCAGATCCTCTTCCTTGCTTAGTCCAATATTATGCTTTGCCATTGTTATCTCACTGCTAGTTTGTCATACAGATTAATAAACTCTCTGCAGTCTCTAGTGACATGAAACGTGACCCACAAAGCTGAGGATTATGAGGATACGTTTGCTTTATGCATTGGTAATGCAGTGCAAACTGGATGAATATGCAGAGTGTAATATAGAGCTTGTTAATCAATGACAAATAATCACATGAATAAAATCTATTACAATGCAATGGGGAGGAACATGGGACATTAGGACCTGGACATGACCACTTCTATTTCTCTTCTGCATGATGAAACTAAGCAGGGGTGGGCCAAGCTGCAGTGGGACCTCCCACTGGTCTATTCCCACCGGTCTGACTCTGTTCACAGATATCTGGCACACATTAGCCCTTGCTAAAACCTCTCACCTTGATACAAAGCTACAATGTTGCAATTTGATGACTGGAGAGAGGACCAAGGAAATGCTTCCTTCTGCAAATTAGTGATCCTCCCATGAGGAACCTTGGCACTTCCTTTTATGGAATGAAAACTTTTATCCTCATCTTACAATTTTCCTTTTGCCACTGTGACACATGGACTTCTTATGGAGACTAAAGATGACCCTTTCAGTACACAATACACAGACATGGTGCGCTATTGTCAACAGGAAACCCACCCTGAGCAATGCCATGAAGCCATCAATGGAGAGCATGTGGACTGAAAAAGGCTTCATGGAAATTCAGCAAATTGTTAATGATAGAAAATGCTATGACCAATACAATGATCTTCAGTTATCCACACTTGTAATGGCGTTATATTGAGCATGCTACTAAAACACATGGTGATTTACTGTCATTGTGCGTTGCAGCTCAGAATGGATTGCACCCACACGCACTTCTACAGTGTTCTGCCGCTCACCTGCATTAAAGCACATTGCTATGCGCAGATTTATTCTGAATGGGCTGCCTAATGCAATGCTCTTCAGCATATAAAAATCCATATTTTGTACTGCACTGCCCTATGGGGTGAATGGGCCCTAAAGGTCGAAGGTGGTGCTTTTATTTCAGACAATGAGAGCAGAGCTGAACATCTAGCACACAGCCATCCAATTATCAGACATGAGATGGAAATAAAAACTCTTCCTTGGATGCCAATGTTACGGGGGTGGAGGGCAACACTTAGGGAATGGGCAGAGGGGCTGGCACGGATGGAGTTGCTATGAGATATGTAATAAATGCTTATGGCTTAGCAAAGTCAGCAGGTTTATTTGGCTCTGCATTAAGAACAGTCGGTGCCTATTTGTAAGAAGTGGCACCTGGAGTACCAACTCTCAACCAACTCCCAACCTTACCTTTAACATGCAATGACTGCCCCTGAGTGCCCCACATTTATTACAGCCCCCCCTGCTGCTCATGTAAGGGGAGGCCAGGAGGGATCTGGCTGCCCATACTCATACCATGCTTAACACTACATCACCAGTCTGCTGCAGGTAGATCCATGACTTAAGGAATAGAAGTTCAATGAATGTAAGGGACAGGTTGAGGAGGAAAGAGTAAGAAGATGCCGAAAGCAATGGTGGACATAGCCAATAGTGGGCCTCTGTTCAGAACTGGCTTGGGTCCTCCCCAACTGAACTTATTTGGGACCCCTCTGGACTGAGCTGGGGCCCTCACACTTTGCACCTTCCTATATCCACCCCTGGCTGGAGTAGGCCAGGTAATGAGGCAGGCAAGTTATATCTGACTTTTTGCAGCTTTTATTGCACATTGTGAGAAGCTTGCAGTGTGCAGTGCCATCTAAGTGAGCAATTTCAGTCCATGAAAGGACCCAGTAAAATTATGCAAGACCGAAAAGAATGCGTAATACCAGGTTAAGTCCACACAAGTCAAATGGAAAATGAAGGGAGCACAACACACATGTACTTCACTTCCCATCCATATATTGACACTAGGGGGCACCATTTTCACCCATTCAAGCTATATGCCTGTGTTAACAGGTAACATACTTACAGGAGGAGAGAGTAAAGTAGGTACAGGGAACAAATGTTCCTCTTTCCCTGTACAGTAAACATTCTGCAGATGGAGAGGTGACACCACAGTATTCCCTAGCTATAACCAAGAAAATGGTGTCACCCTTCCAGCTGTGCAGTCTAGCAGAGGTGCATGAATCCCAATAGAGGCCAGACATACATATGTGTATTTCATCAATGTTAGATAAAGAGCTGCTTTAAGGTAACGTTTTTTAAAACTTGGGGAACCAAGAGCCCTTGTGTTGCCATTGCCATCCCATCAGAGCCACAACACCCCTTTGTCTTGCTGTTTTCTTTGGATAGCCTTGATATATATTTTTCTCTTCTTCTAAGTGAATACTGATGCTGTTCTGTAGTAGGAAAGTGTGAACACCTCCCTATTTTTTAAAATGCAGCTGCTGTAATTTCAATTGATTATATTTCTCAGGAGCGTCTCTTGAGTGTTGGGGCTGTGGACGGTGATAATGTGAGAGTAATTTTCCTCGCTCCTGAAAATGTCAGCGTTTTATTGATGCATTCTATATTCCTGTTACGCCTGAAAATTCATATACCGCTAAGAACGTTAATAACAAACCCCTCCAGCAGGCATCTCGCCACTCATTTGTGCTTACATATTGGTCGGGTAGGTGACAGCGTGTCTCCGGGTAAAAGTATGTGACTTTAATGTCTATCCTGTGTTTATTGAATTTATTCCGGCTCTCTCAGAACTGACATCAAATAAGTGGTCTCTAGTGGTGCGAAGCATGAAAGAAAATATTTTCAATGCACAAATCCAACGTTTATTAAGTGTATGGAAATTTGAGAGTCGCTGATGTACTGGGGTGGCCGTTAGCAAAAATGGGGGTGCTGAAAAAGAGTCTCATTTTGGTTAAAAAGAGCATGACCTTTGTATTTTGGAGGGATTTGGTTGAGAGTGGCATGGGGTATCAAGTATTGGTAGGTGTAAGAGAAGACCAGTTCCCCGGTTGAGCCCTTCCCCGAAAAAGCCCTTCACCACCATGGCTGGACAGGCTTTATATAAGGGGCATTTGCATGATATTGCTTTTACCCATCTTTTTGGATTACCCTGCCTTATGCCTAAACTTTTGACCCACCGCCAACTTGATGAGTTTTCTTCTGATGACTGTACCCTTTATGGCCTGAGAGGTACCTACTTTCACCCATTTCTGGAAATCTGTTGCTGTTCCTGTTGGCTCTTACACCGGCTGCAACCTACTTTGTATCCTCACCTTTATGACTGACTCCTGCAGCTATCAGCTCCTCCATTGCCCTGGTGCCACCTTTTACCTCAATCAGGTTCACTTGGGTTGGAAAAGCAAGAAAGACTGCCCTCACCACCTTGGATCCCATCAGGTACTTGACATTAGGACCTAATAATATAGAGAAGATTCAGAGGTGATACTATAATAGTTGGGCCAATTCTAAACCAAGGTCCCTCTTGGCAATGAGTGGCATGGGATATCAGGTATTGGTAGGTGAACGAGAAGTACAGTTGGCAGGATGACCAGTGTGGTATAAGGTCCTTCACCACTATGGGTGCACAGGTATTGTATGTATAGGGGTGCAGGTATTTGCATAATGAGTTGAAGTGCAGAAGGGAAGGAGGACCAAGTAAAGACCAATGTATGCTGTGGTAAGGTGTGCCAAGGAGAAGAAAAAAAATAAATATAACAAAAAAAAATCCAGACAATAAAACTGTAGTGAGCCAATGGTCAATGTAGACAAGAGGCCACTTTGCCAGTACTCTGTCCTCAAGGAATTCCTAGCAACCTCTGGAGATTCCCAATGGTTCCACGGAACTCTTCTTAAGAATGGAGATTCATTAAGTCTGTAGTACTATAATACAAGAGATGGAGGTAATAGGCACTTAGGGGAGGAGTGGGTTGGATTTTGGCATTTTACCCCCAGGCCAGTACTAATAACATATATTGGGCTGATTATCCCAACTGGAATACTTCACTATTCAGTTATCAATAAAAGGAATGCTTCCCTAGGGGGGATTTATCCAAGTCAATTTTTTCATAAGCCAAATAAACAAGCCATTATGTTTTCTTGAGTTCTAAGTGGCATATTCATTAGGACCCTACATTTCTGGCAAGAATCTGAATGGATCTTGGGTGTGCAGTCGGCTTCTGTGCAGTAGGGCTTGGTTTTATTAATGAGAGTTTAGGCTTTATCATTCTTAAGATATGTAAGCTTGAGACCAACAAGTTTTTGTGTAGGCCTTGATGACTATGATGAAATAGACACTTCATGATCTCTCAACATTTGATCTGGTGCCATTTTTTTTCTTAAAGAGTGGGGAGTCTTCAATGCACTATGCATTTTATAGATTGAGGGGTTACCTGTTGCACCTTGCGGAAGTCATGTACTATATGTTTTACATTAGTGACTCCTTTTCGCAGTCTATACTAACCATATCAGTGCCAACACCACCCCTGGACTAAGTGGCATCCACGCTTGTCTGGTAACTGGGGCAGATATGAAAGGAAGACAGAACAGCAGTATAAAGCAGTTAGGGTCAATGCTTCAAATCTGTTTAAAAAAGTGACAACTTCTATCATGACTTTGGGTTTTCGCTCAGGCACTGGGGATAGATAGCAGAACACCTTAGGGGGCAATCTACCCTGAGGACCTCCAAAGTAGAGAGAGAGAGGAAGAAGAAAAAACGAGAGGGGTAAGGTTAGAGAGAGAGAGAAGAAGAAGAATAAAAAGAGGTGGGTAAAAGCAGAGAGAGAAAGAGAGAAGAAAAGGGGAGAAAAAAGAGAGAAGGACAACGAGAAAGGGAGGGAAATGGAATGGGAGAAACAGACAGAATGAATGGAAAGGGATCCAAGGAGAGGAAGAGAGGGGGATACAAAGAAGGAAAGAGAGAGAAAAAAAAAAAAAAAAAACAGTGACATTCCACCCTGAGGACCTCCAAGATAGAGAATACAGACAGAAATGGAGAGTTAAAGAGGAGAGACAAGGAATGAGGGGCAATGGGTGGGGGGATAGGAGACAGAGGGGAGAAAAAGGGAGAAAGAAGAGAATGGTGGGGAGGGGCAAAGAGAGAGAAAGGGAGAGATATAGGGGGAGGGAAAGAAGAGACTGAAGGGGGGCAAAGGGAGAGCAACAAAAGAAGAAATAGAGGGGGTGGGGGGATAAAGTTGTAGAGAGAAGAAGAAGAGGGGAGAAAAAAGAGAAAGGGAGTGAGAGTAACAGACAGAGAATGAATAGAAAGGGGGCAAGGAGAGGATGAGATGGGGATAAAAAGAAGGAAAAAAGAGAGAAGAAAAGGAGAGAAATGGGTGAGCGGGAAACAGAAGGGAAGAGAGGAGATCAGAGGGGAAGGAAGGGGGGGGGGGGGTGAAAGCAAGGGATAAGGAATGAAAGGGGGAAAAGGGTTAGGATAAGAGAAATGGAGACACAAAGAGAGGGAGGGATGGGTGGGTGTGGGAGAAAGATAGGAAAGTTTTAAAAAATGGGATGAGAGGGGGGAAAGGAGAGAATGAGTAAAAGATACAGGGGGCAGATGGATGGATGGAGGGGGAAGGAAAGGAAAATTGGGGGGCAGAGAGAGGGGAAGCAAATGTAAAAGGGGAAGAAAGTCAGAAGGAAAAAGAAAGAGGAACAGAGAGAGGGCTAAACATACACTATGTGCAATACAAAGTCTCTGGCTCTCTGTATTCTTATTTCTGTGGAGAAGGAGGGAACTGACATGACTGAAATAAAGGAATACATAGGAGAGAAATAAGGAATACATAGGAGGGGATAAATAAAAGAATACATAGAAGGAGAAAGATAAATATGATTCCATTTGAGGAGATAAATAAAGGAATACATAGGAGATAGATAGATATAAAAGGAATATATAGGAGGAGATAGATAAATAAGGAATACATAGGAGACTGATAAATAAGGAAAACATAGGAGACAAATAAATAAGGAAAACATGTGAGACAGATAAATAAAGAATACATAGGAGGAGATAAATAAAGGAATACATAGGAGACTGATAAATAAGGAATACATAGAAGATAGATAAATAAGGAATTCATAAGAAGAGAGATTCTCCCCAGCACTCCAGCGCACGTCTGTAGAGCGCTGTTTGCTCACTCTCCCCCCACAGGCTGTCCGTGGAATTGCAGGCGGAGTTCCGTCCTCGCAGCACTCTGTATGTAGCAGCGCTCAGAGCTCGCTCTCCTCAGCATCTGGACCATGTTCTGCTAGAAGAACCCCTCAAAGCACCGGAACATTCTCTTCTCACACAAGAATGGACAGTACCAGCTTCTTCCATTGCTTCCTACTGTGTCTGGTAGCTCAGAGTGATGGAGCCAGGAACAGGAGACCTGTATTCTCTGGGTCAGTCCAGGAGAACCGGCCGGCAGGGACCAAAGTGAACGGGCTGACTGTCTACCTGAACCGATTGAGTCCAGAGCCCTGGTGCTCCAAGGTGGCAGGGAGGAAGTGGCACCTGAAGCTTTTGGGGGAAGATGACTCTCACTTTGAGCTCTATTTCCACCACAGGTATGCCCAGTTGTCCCTCAGGACTGCCCAGCAGCTGGACAGGGAGCTCAGGTCCAAATATATACTGAGACTGGGGCTATGCTGCAAACTTTGCCTGTCCCCTGAGCACACAGTGACAGAACTAGCCCTGCTTACTGTCCATGTCCTGGACCTCAATGATAATGCCCCCAGGTTCAGCCCCACCACCTTGTCCAGGATCAGCCTGGATGTGACCACAGGACTCAAGTCTGAGGTCTACAGGGTCAGCGCAGAAGATGCCGACCAGGGCACCAACGCTGATTTAGTTTACTTTGCAGAACCCATCAGCAAATACTTCTTTGTCATCCCTAAAACCGGCCAGGTGGTGCTGGTGGAGTCCATTCTGAACCTTAAGAAAAGCATCAACTTGACTATATTTGCCAGGGACCATGGGCAGCCCCCTTTGGTCAGTGCACCCTTGGCAGTAGAGATCTCCCCCAGGATGAAGAAGTTTGGGGCAATGCATAAAGAAGAGGTGACTAGACTGAAACGATCCCTATTTGTTGTCTCATCTGAATTATCTACTGCTGAGGACATCTCTGGTGGCTTCTTTGTACAGACCATAAGTAGTGGGGTTGCAGAAGGATACAACCAGGAAAGATCCTTTGTCTCATCAGATGTACCCTTTCTTGGTGGTACCACTGTTGGTGCCCCTTTGGAAGTGCGTCAGGTGCTGGCTACCATTACTAAGGATACCACTACTAGGTCCTATAGGTTTAATGACCTTTCTATTGCAAATATGCAGAGACTTAAACAATCCCCTTTCACCCAAGATCCCTTTGCAAGCCATGAGGTCCCAACTGATAGCTCAAGTTCTACCACCATGGACATGGAACCTTCTCAAAGGATAAAGACCTTGGACATGAGCAGACCTGAAGGTTCTTCATGGTCTCCATACTCCTCTGTTGTTTTAGTTCCTGAAGATACCACCATTGCCACCCACCTAGAAGAGAATGGTTCTTGGGAACAGAACCGGCTGAGAAGATCCCCTGTGTCACCAGATTCCTTTTCAGCTGTGTCTGTTCCAGAGGATACCCCAGTTGGCACAACCATCACCACCTTGGTGTCTAGAGAGCTCCACTCTCCTTGGTATGAGCTGGTGTCCCCATCCCCTGAGGACTCCCCTGTAGCTGTGAATAAGGATACTGGAGATGTGTTGCTGATCAGAACCTTGGACAGGGAATCTCAGGACAACTATGAATGTCTCATCAAAGAGCAAGAGAGAGCTGGTAAGTCATTGGCTAGAGTCCTATATGGCTCATTTCTATCATTATCCTTAATAATGGTCAAACTGTAATATTAAAAAAAACTTTCATTAAACTCTATAACATCAGTATAATCAGAGAGTGCTTGAAGGTTTTTTTTATATAAGGCATACGCTACTAAAAATGCATAATGAAACAGAAATTTGAATGAAAATCCAAAAATAGTATTAAATATTCGGTGGAGCAATTTACCTGGATGTAGTATTTTTATTTAACCGGTTAAAGGGCCAGTCAGTGCAAAAGTGATGTTTATTGATGGAGTGTTGTAGGCAGAGCCACCTGTTGAATTCTTACTGTGTATCTTAAGATCTCCATTTGTACTATCAATTGCTATATTTGACATAGTTGTGTTAAATCCCATATAATGAAATATTAAAAAGACTGTCATCTTCAAAACCCCAAAACTACAATGTATCCAAAGCAAGGCAGAAAACTCCTAATTATTTCCTTGCTCTGTTGTTGACCAACTTGGATATTTTATAGGTTCCTGTCCACCTTAGGTATTCTCATTCCTTTTATTATGTCTACATTCAAAAGGCAGAGTGGGAATCCCTGATTGTGGCCATGGACGCTGTACAGATCAGTGAAGAGATCTCACCAACAGAGTCACAGTGAGATAAAAGAAACTATGAGAAGGTTTAGCTCTCCACCATCTATTATATCGTTTTTTGGTGGACTGACACTTTATGTTCCATTCTGTGCCAGTTTGCAGTATATTGCAGGTTAAAGGTCGTTAAATTGGCAACAGCCATTGTAGACATCATGGGGTGATATCACAGATGATCCTCCTACAGCTCGACAAATCAAAATGTTGCTGAAAGTGTATTTCTAGGCAAAACTTTTTTGGGGTTACACTCTTTGCCTGCCCTCATTTTGTAAAGGAGATCATTGTCCTCTAGAATGAGATGAAAATCCCTAAACATGAAATAAAATCTTTTAATGTCAATGCTGTTTCGGGGGACAATTCCCTAAAAAGAGAATTTGGCTCACTTTAGGAATATATCGTCTTATTTTCTTTTGTATCTCTGGGACAGGAAATTAATGGTCCACAGAAAGCTAAAAAGATAAACTGGCAGGGATTTGACCCTTTCCTATTCTTTGGCTAGAGGTACACTGGTAATACTCGCCTTTGGTTGGATGTTTCCCTTAAAAATGGCAATTTTTACCAACATATGCTACGTTAAGCAAATGTGTCTGATTTTCCAAAATTGCTATACATTTCTAATCTGGTATGCAGCTGCATGAGCAACTCTTTAATGTAATGGAAACAAAATCTGTAGCAAATCCCCTTTGTATTGTTATGCGTAGGATTATCTCAGCAATGGTTAAAGGGTCAGTGCATGGATGCTTCAGTTTTAATGGATTCAGCAGAGGTAACCACCTATCAGGGTTTTTTGTGAGATGTTTGATGGAGAATATAAGAGGAGGAGCTGGGAACACACAAAGGTGGGCAAGATCAAAGCTTGGAACTGTAGAAGCAAGATCCCAGTGTTGGGGTATCAAAGGAAGCCAGCCGGTGACTCAGTCCACCAGGTTCTATCTTTAACCCATATATATTGCTATTGGTTAGACAGAACCATTCCACTCTTTGAGGGCTACATTCAGGCTGGATTAGGGTGGAACAGTGTGATTTTCTGACTTATTCTAAACAAATAATTGCTTGATTTATGGCTGCTTATTGCAGAAATATGTGAAATGTGTATGTGCACCCCCTGCTCCACTTAAGGAATAGAGATGAGGACACTTGCCCCAATGTGGGTTAGTTCTCCAACCACATGAACCTACTTATAGACTTGCATTGGCATAAAGAGTGACACCTGTGCTTTAGACTAGCATTAGGATAGAATGACACCTGTCCTACTGAATATCATTAGGAGAGGGTCACACCTGTCCTATACATTTGCATTCAGAGAGAAAGACTCAAACTTGTCCCACACATTACTAGGATTTGTTGGGAGACAAAATTACACCTGTCCCATAGACCATTTGGAGAAAAGAAATCACAACTTTACTATAGCCCTTCATTGAAAGAGAGTGATAAATGTCCCATAGGCTATTTTTATGTAAAATAACCACACCTGCCCCATAAACTGTATTGGGAAACAAAATGACACCTTCATTAACAGAGAAAGTCACAAATGTCTCATAGACTGTTACTGGGAGAAAGAAACACACCTGTTCCTTTATTGTGAGAAAGAAATACACTTGTTCCATAGACTATCACACCTATCCCTTATACATATATCCAGAGAGAGTCATATCTGTCCTATATACTTGCAGTGAGGAGGCGAGTTATACTTGTCCTCTTGAATATCATTGGGAAAACGATTTATACTAGACCTATAGACCTGCATTGGCAGTGTAAGTCATACATATCCTTTTGATTTGCATTGGTGGTGAGAGACACATCTGTCCCATGGACTTGCATTATCAGTGAGAGACACACCTGTCCCATAGACTTGCATTAGCAGTGTGAGACACACCTATCCCATAGACTTGCATTAGCAATGTGAGACACATCTGTCCCATAGACATGCATTTATTAACACAGTCACACCTGTCCCATAGACTTGCATTAGCAGTGTGAGACACAACTGTCCCATAGACTTGCAATATTAATGTGAGACACACCTGTCCCATAGACTTGCATTATCATTGTGAGGCACATCTGTCCCATAGACTTGCATTAGCAGTGTGAGACACACCTGTCCTATAGACATGCATTAGCAGTGAGAGACACACCTGTCCCATAGACTTGCATTATCAGTGTGAGACACACCTGTCCCATAGACATGCATTTATTAACACAGTCACACCTGTCCCATAAACTGTCATTGGGGAAGAAAGTCACATTTGTTCAATGAAGTATCATTGGCAGATCATTGGGACCATCAAGGTTATAGATCAGAAGTCCTTATGTAAAATATATTGTCATCATTGGTAACATATTGGCCCCTGTACTATTTCAAACACAAATCCAGCAGAGAATAACAAGATAAAAATTAAAAGTCTATTACAAGATAAAATACCAAAGCCAGCTGTTGCTGCCATCTTCACCTGCAATGTAGAAATTCCCCCAGCAGTACTCATTTCTACCACTAGAATACCCCTTTATAAAGTGCCAACATAATCCGCAGTGCTGTACAAAGTCAAAAACCATATCAACGACTGGTACTTAAGTTGCATCCCCTGAGCCCAGGCCATCCTGGACCCACCCCCAGCATGTGATTGGACAGGAGATGCAGATCAATGATTAGCCAATTTCTCAGTCACTCTTCTTTCTTATCTATCAGCAAGCACAGGAACTGACTGGCTCTATGTGCTTCTTCTATTCTTACACTCCTGAGACAAACTAATAACAAGTCAGATTCTGATGCCTACCCTGCTTGCTTTAAGAAATACTTGAATTGCATGAGCTGCATTCATTTGTATTTTAATATCTGCCTGGAGTTTGTTTTTTAAATGTAACCTTGTACAAAGCCGGACACTAGCAAGCTGAGAAATACCTGAAAAAAAGATTATATTAAAGCCGCGAAACGCGTTAGTGACCACAACAAACACCTTCCATTTACAATCCCATCCTTCATCTATTTCTCTATACAGCTTCACCCCTTTGCTGTACCATATTTTGCTTTTCAATCCTAGTGAACTGCTGCATGTTCCAATGAGCTTTCTTTGAGCTTGGCCTCGCCACTTGGTCGGAAGGGGAGTTAGCGGTATGATGGAGCTTTCATGTAAATTCACGGGCGAGTGAAGGAAATAGGCAGCCACTTAATGCGTGCGTAGACGATGCGAATTGCTTCCCTCGACGCGCTCCAAGGTACGCCAACCCCCCCAAAAAAAATGGCATTCAGAATCACACGACGTTAACCGCAGATAAGACGCCAAAACGCATTCTGCCGTCTAATCTCCCTCCTACTTATTATGGATTTATTCTGCTTATTATGTATATATAACAAGACACTTTTCATTTCGGCATCTTTTTTTTTTTTTTTTTATATTTATTTTTTTTTTTCACGCCTGCTGGAGAATGTTCAAAGGATCAACTACTTTGTCAGCAAAGTTAGGAATTTTTTTTTTTTGTGTTATGCTTGAGTTTGCTTTAATCACGTTCAGTCGCCGAGGCTTATTTACCAGAAGTGCGTTTCAGGGGCGAATTTGCATTAAACCATAGCAACCGGGCTTTGGTGCTCATTGTCTAATCTACATTAGAGAGACGCTTTTTTCTGTTTTTGCAAAGCTGCAGATCTCGGCGGCTGGCGGACTACGGCTCGTAGAGGAGGTGGAAGAGAAGGCGGGTCGAGGAATGGGTCAATGATGTGCTTCAGAGCATGATGAGGGTTAATAAAAAAGACATCAGAGTCTGAATCCTTCATGTGATAGTCACTAGAGCATATGGGCTTTCAGGGAGTTATTTCACTCTTTGACCTCTGGCCAGAAAGTCAGGGATGCTTTTCACTGTCCATGTACAATAAAGACATCTAGGTGAATTTCTTTGCTCTTTTCAATTTATTTTATCATATCTATTTATAAAGGACTCTTTAAGCTCTATTTATAAACTATTCCCCCAGACAATTCCTCTGAAATTCGCTAGTGGTGAATTTTAGGGTCATATTTTTCTACGGGTTTCCTAATAAAACAATGACTCATTCTGCCATCTAGTGGCCAATCATCAAAAGCGCACAGCAGTCACGATAGTAAATGAATAGGAAAGAAATGAATTTTAAGGGGAAAATTGAAAAGGGAATAATTTATAAAAAGAGTCCTTCATGTTTTTAAGTGCTAGCGCATGTCTTCATTGTAGCTAATTATTCACTCCTTGACCTCTAGTCAGAAAGTGATCATTTTTTCCATACATGTAGCATAAGTATGGGTGCATTTCACTGCTGTCTTCCATTTACTATTGTTATTTATTATCTTATTAGGTGTTTAAATCACTCTTTGACCTGTAATCAGAATGAAAATAAAGGATGACTATCATATAGATATATATTTGTATAAAAGGGAAATGTAGAGGTGCATTTCTTTGCATATTTTAGATATCTCTTCAGGTGTTTAGTTGGTAGTGTATTATTATTATTATTATTATTATTATTATTAATAATAATAAACAGGATTTATATAGCGCCAACATATTATGCAGCGCTGTACATTATATAGGCATGTGTGCTTGCTAGTTATTTTCTCACTCTTTGACCTCTGGTGAGAAAGTCAATGATTGCTTTTTCTTTACATATAGCATGGAGAAGTATAGGCGCATTTCTCTGCTGTCAATTTAATATTAATTCATGTGCTGACAAGGAGAATGTTGATAGGAGGGGAAATAAGAGTGATGGAGAGATGAGCTCATCACTGAGCTGCTTTTCTTTTCTCACACTGGCTGGGGGCGGGTCCATGACAGCCTGAGTTTCGAGGAAGAGAATTGAATGATGATGTCATCTAACTAGTAAGACTGAGGACATCTAGTGGTTAAAAAGTAGTACTGCATGGGATAGATCGTCGAAGATATTTTTATGATCTGAAAACATTTTGGGTGTTGCTTCAGGGCCGCTATCCACAAAGCCTACTAAAGTGATCTATATGGTTTATAAATTGCCATTGGAAATTGTTTTACAGCTGTCTCTGGGGGTGACAATCTGAGAAAGCTAACAGGGGATTTTCCTTACCACATTGGTGTCCCTGCCTTCTCTACGTTTTGGGCAGCTGTCCTCACTGCCCTCCCCCAATTACACCTTTAGTGGGATTTCCTGTTTTTGGCTGCAGGGGATTGGGACGTGTCAGTGATCGGGTTTATTTAGGGTTTATAGGACGATCTGTGTTTACTTTCAAGATGAGAAAGGATTGTGTTCTCCATGGAAAGTTTTTTTTTTTTTAAAAAGCTGAGCCTTCATCATTAGTATTCTAATCCCCTGTTATTTACAGAGACCACCTACAGGCATTTATGTCATTGTACCTATCCCAGGGCAGAACTGCAAGAGAGAGGAAAGGATTGGGGGCGGGAGAGGAAGGGAGGGAGGGAGAGTGGGGAGAGAGGGAGCGAAAGAG
>NC_092866.1:7502165-7515805 GCF_032062135.1 Pyxicephalus adspersus | reverse complement strand
GAGAGAGTTGGGGGGAGAGAGAGAAAAGGGGGGAGAGGGAGAGAGAGAGAGAAGGGAGAATAAAAAGAGAGAGAGAGAGAAGGATGACGTGGGAAAGGGAAAGTGAGAGAGAGGAAAAAAGAGTAAGAGAGGGAGACCAACAAAGAGCAAGTCAAAGATAGCAAAATGATGGAAAAATGAAAAGAGAAAGAGAGATGGAGAGGAAGAGAAAGTTAAAATAAAAAAGAGAAGAAGAAGGCCCTGTAGGTGTATGTGTGGACACAACAAGGACAAGTTTCGGTAAGAATCAACAAGATTCACACAGTATTTTTTGTAAGGATTCCTCCTCCTTTATTATAACATATTCACTGGGCAAATATTGTTAGAACAAGTCATTTTAGGATAAATCCTCATGGTACAGTAGCACCTTTCCACCTTTGGGTCTTTTTGGGAATGTTTTGAGCAAATCCTATTAAATAATGTAAATCTAATAATTTACTTGATGTCAGTTACTTTCCATGGTGCTGAAATTGTGTTTGTATACGGGCTGCACCCCAGGCACACATGTTGTTATCTGATGAAAGAAGTGAGTGTGCAACCCCCTGCTGTGCTCACGCCAGCGCACATACATCACCTGCCATGGCTGGAGGGGGCGTAAGGGATACTTTTTGGACACGGCTGGACCTTGCAATAGAGGGATCTACTAGACCCCTAAAACCAGTTCAGTGGAGAGGGGGTGACCTTAGGTAGGTGGATTAGAAGCCCCTCTTTCTAGCGCTCCATTGGTGCCAAAAGCTAAGTGTGATCATCACTGGGCTGGAGTGTTGGATCATCCAGGTTCTCCCATGATAGTTTCTCTTCTCCAGCCTTGGAGATCTTTAATAAGTCAAGTTTCATACGCTTGCAATATATATTCCTGGAATTCATTTTTGCCTTCCCAATACGCATGTATCTATATCAATACTTCGTTTCACTTAAACATTCACACAACAGGTCACCGTCCCCCTTAAGCATCTCTTCTCCCGAAACAATCTGCGCCGCCAGAGGACTCTGCTCATTCGGTGAACTTTCGCCCAGTTGGCTATTGCTTGTGCACCAATCGGATGCAGTCCCCAAACTTTTTAGAGCGGTTCATTCCCTGCAGAACTCATTTGTACTCAGCACTGTAACTTAATGACTCCCGTTAAGTGATACATTTACATTTGCAGCTGTATCAGGGGGGTATGGAGCGTCCTGATAGTAAGCAAAGCCGCCAAGCTGGGAGACTGCGGAATATCGTCTGCAGCAGATGTTCGCCTTCTATTAGGCTGAGTTATCAAACTATTGCAGTCTGGATCATTGCTGCTTTAATTGCTGCTTGACTCAGAGAAGTTTTTTTTTTCCTTTTTGCCTTGTGAGCTGATTTCGTGCCGCAGTTTCTACTCTTTCTTGGTCAAAGGAGTTGTACTGTGCGTGGCGTAGAAGGGACAACTGCTATGGACACCGAACCACTGGCTTCTGGGGGGACCAGAACCCAACCTAAAAATTATATTGATTTAGGTAGAGAATGGTGGCCTCATTCAGCTACATTGGATATCCGCCATAATTCCCTGCCCAATTTTGGGTTTTTCTTCCCAGCTTTGGGTATCTTAGCTCCTCGGGTTATATTCACAATGATATAAATAATTATAAAATCCAACGTGGAGTGAAAGACCCTCATGATGGCAAAAGTAAATTGCTTCCCTTAACTACCCCACTCACTCTGCCCCCCAAAACCCTAATTCTCTTGAACTTCACAAAGTGGATCAGTACTAGGCAAGCCCAATGGCTATGGCTACCTTGTACCCTCTTCTCCCCCACCTTTCTCTTCACAGCACCCCTGTGCAAACTTACATCAACTGTCATGGGATCCACCATCTTTGTTCAATCTTGGGCTCTGCCCAAAGTTGGCACAGAAGCTGAGCCACCAACCATATCCTAAAATCCATGTCAATGGCAAAGTGCTGTCATTATTATGGAGAGTGGGTGGAAGGTTCGATGTTTAGTTACTTGACCTATGGCATCCACCCCAACGTCCTCAGCATCGGCACCGCATATAAAGTGGGAGGGGCCATTGTCATTTTTATTAATTTAAAGGGTACAGAAATATTTTAAATGTATCTAAGGGTAACATATGGCAGATAAGCAAGGAGAGTACAAGTCCACCTTCATGATTTTTATATAGCTAAAACTTTTATTTTTACCCCAATATACATTAAAAACATCACTTTTCAGGAATAAAACTCCATCCTTTATCCCCAGTTCAGAGACTTTGCCTAGGCTCAATTGATTTCATCAGTCTGCTGCAGGCAGGAGGAAGCATTTTCTCACTTTCCTCTCCCCAAGTGATCAGATTGCAACATTGTATCTTTATAGCAAATCACATGATGGGAGGCTGCTGGGGCCAATCTGTATGAAGAATTGGTGAACAGGGCTGTTTTAAAGAAGGGTGGGCCATTTCCCAGGGCCCCCACTTCCTCCAGGGCCCTAATTGACAGAATGGCAAGGGGGTGCAGTGAGCTGCAATGCTCAGATGCCTGGTTTACACCTCAGTCTAGGAAGTAAATGTCTGAAAAAAGACATCCTGGTCCTTCTGCAGAGATATATAATATATATAATATATAATATTCTATTATCAGGGGGAGTAAAATAAAAGGGAATAAACACCTGCAAGTGTTGCACTTCCACATTTGATAGCATGCTGCACTTTTATTGAACAAGTACATTAGCACGGCACACCCCGGGGTTCCCCTTTAAATCAGCCATAGGGTGGGGGCTGTTTTTCGCTCGCCGTCATCAAGTCGCTTGTTAAAATCAAACAGATTTAGAGCATCTTGAGCGGCCCATGAAAAGCTGTTCTCGTCTCTTCGCCTCGGAGTAATTTGTGCAGTCATTGTGAAGCCGGCTGAGGAGACGAGGATGAATCTGTTAATCTAGTGGAAGCAGTAAATGACAGGACATATGTGCAAGTGCGTTATTAATGCCGGCCTCCTTCCTCCACCATCAGCATTCCATCAACAACTTTGTGATATTTAAACCAGCAGCCATAACTACAAAATAAACACCACCGCCTCCCATCCCCCACCCTGCCGCCCCATGCCAGGGGGGAATGGGGGCCTTTTTTGTTCCTCCGTTAGATTTTTATTTTTAGGCTGGGAAATATAAACAGTTGAAGTTGCAAAGCTGATCTGTGTCAGAAGAAATGCTACGTTTCTGAGTTACCATGGAATATGTCAATTCAGAGGCCGGATAAATGTATTGCAAGGTGTTCACTGGTTCCAAGCTCCGCCCCCTCACTAATCCCACTGCAGGGGAGGGGCTTTGCATAATGACTTAGCCTGCTCTACCCTGATAGGTTGGCCACAGTAATTAGAAATTCATAAGCCCCTCCTCTAAGCCTATGAGAGCTGATTGGCTGTTTAGCCATTGATCCAATATTGCTAAAAACATTGTTTTTTAAGATAAAGCAGAAAATGCTTAAACTCCTATTAGATGTTTTTTTATTTGATTAGAGAGATTTCCTCTCACTTCCTGTACTGGAGACTCAACAGGAAGTAGAAGAAAATCTCTTCAAAGAGGAAATCTGTCACCATAGACAATTTAAATTACTTGGATCTTCTATGATTGTGACAATGATCAGATTTTGGATCTCCTCGATCCCAGTGCCATTTTCAGAAGGAGATCAGCAATGGCATCCCCTGCGTTTTGTACATGACAGGTTTGCTTTAAGAGACTTATTGGTGTTTTAATTCTCTGCAGACCACTCACATTTTCCCAATGTTTAGAAATACCAAAAAACAAAGTGTTTATGGGGAGTTAAAATAACCCCGAAATGCCATTGATGTCCTCGTCCCTCACCCGTGCGTCTGTAATCTGAATAATTTGGGATATTGGGGGAGGGGCTGGGGGTGCTGAGTATTAGGAGGAGCCGATTCGCCGTCTGACTGCCTCCCCTCCCTATACCGCTCTGTCAGTTTGTGTTTAAACCAATCTGTCAGCTCCATCATTTCCAATGAGAAGAATCTGAAAAACGGCATTGATTCCGGGCCTGGCTGGATTACACGGCTCTGAAAAATGCGAGCCGACTCAAAAAGCCACACAATCCCTAAAATAACTGAAACATAATGAGAAGACCTTACAAAATCACCATTTCATGGAAAAATGTTTAGTGAGTCATTTAAAAAATGTATTTTACTACTCTGCATTCGCTGGAAAATATTCTTTTTTATTTTAAATTCCCTTGAATCTGATTGGCTGGTTCAGGGTACAAATGACACCTATAGTAACTCATCTCTAAGCCAATCAGTGCAAGGCACGATGACGGCATTGTAGCGTAAGCTGTAGATATTGCGCTCAGTTTTTAAGATCGAGGGTGGAAGAGTGTGATATGTTATTAATGGGATCTCAGGGCAGAACAGATTTTTTCTGAATCCCAAGTAAGGATCTTCATCAAATTTTTCTTTGCTAAAACAAAAATATTCCAAGCTCCTTCTTCCCACGTAGGTCCATGATCCTCCATAACCCATACCACTTACTCTCTATGGATAAGCAGTGGTTCCTCTGCAGAGGTTCACCACACCCCTTGTTATGTCAGACCTATCATTTTTCAGTAAAGCTCATTCTGCTTGCTGATTGGACACCTCTAGCTCTGTCCACCCTCAGCAGATAGACCACTGCTTCCCACAAAGAGCAAGTGTTCTTCTCTGCGGCATGGAACAGGCTTTTCTACTTATTTCCTCAAGACACTAAAATAGGATTTAGTATACTTTTTATTTTAAGGCCTCCACAATATTTATTTAGCTGATTAAAATTGAGAATTTAGAAAAGGTTTAATAGTCATCTGGACTATCCAGGGGAGATAATTTACCTCCAGTGGTAAAATCTCATCCTATTGCCCACCCTTAACCCCTTTCTGCCTGGTGCTCATGCCTAACAAACCTTCTTAGAACCTAAACTTTAACATCTTCGTTCCTGTTACCAAAAGTTTTACAACCCCCACCCTATTTCCTCCATTAGGTGCCTAATCTTAGGTGCCCATTCTTGGTACCAAATCATAGACCCCTTCCTGCTGCCTAACCTCACTCCAACCCTGTTGCCCAAGCTAGCGTTTCCCAATCAGGATTTCTCCAAAGGTTGCTAGAGGTTCCCAGAGGAATGAGCTAACTGTGCCTTTCAGATCAATTACCTATGACTTCTATGATCTTCTTCTATCTGTAAGGGTGACATTATTCCATCTGGCCAGCAGGGTGAGAGGCATTCTTCCTACTGACCACCATGCTATCACCATGAATTAGGCATATTGATAATATTGGCTGGGGGTCCCTGATGCTTGAAAGTTATTTCAAGGGTTCCCCTAAGTCAGAAAAGGTTTAGAAAGACTGGCCAAACCTTAACTCCATGCCCCTTGCTTAACCTTAAGCAGAAACCAACCTACACAAAACCTAACCCTTAGGCTAGCTACCTAACCTCAGCCTCGCAGGTAGGACTCTATGGAGCTGATTTATAAAAGCTTTCCAAGACTAGAGAAGATAGACTAGACCTGACAAACCTGCAAAACCTATTAGTTTGCAAATGGTTTCACTCCTGAACCAGATCCATTTCAAGTTTGCTGGATCACTCAGGTTCTCCTATGATAGTCTACCTCAGAGGACTTTAATAAATCATCCCGTGATGAGTGGGCTACATTGATGTGGCATCATAGGAGACAATACAGTTGGTAGTTGATCTAGTGAGCATCTACTTGCCTTTGGATATCTAGAAGATTTTTCCCACTTGGGCCTAATACCATTTTTGTGCCCTAGTCAACAGAATCGGGACATGTATCTTATTTTCTAAGCAAGTAAATACAAAACTTTAATACTTCAAGAATCTCCAAATTGAAGTTGATTCACCACAGAAGTATAAGCTGTTCTCATAGCAGAGTGAATTATTCCCTTGCAAAATGATGATTTCACCTTGGCAAGTAAACAGCCTCAATTCCCTTAGTAAATCAGCCCCATTGTATTTCATTTACAAAGCTGGTCATTTTATTTTTTGTTTTCTGCCTTCGCTCGCCGTCCAAGCTTTGAAAGTAATTGGCCTTAGTTTAACAATCCGTGTGCATATTGAATATCTTGTAAAATAAACGTTTTTTGCCCTGTGAGAATCACCTCGCTTTGTTTCTTCATCGGAATAAAGGAAAAAAAGAAAATTTTGCTTGTGATTTTAAATCACCTAGAAAAACAATCTCCTATTCAAGGTTATGCATTAAAAAAAAAAAGAAGCAGACATCATTAGACTTTGCTTTACATTCCCCATTCTTTTCATGGAAAGAGCAGAGTTGCGTGGATGCTTTCAAAATGTATTTTTCTAAACACGTTCAATGTCAGGAATAGAAAAAAAGAAAAGAAAAAGTGACAATGGGCAAATGTGAGAAAAACACAAACACATTCATATCGGCTGTGGATAAACATTTAGATTTTTAATTTAAGTGCCACGGATAATCAGCAGTGCGAAGCCACATGCAAAAGCAAAGGTTGCTAGCAGGGAAATGGCAATGGAATAATGGTCAGGATTTTGTTGCTGCTTGGGAAATAGTTGCCTCCATTGAGGGTTTTAGGTCATGTGTATTCACTGTAACAACAAGGACGGCGGTAATCATAAAACACTGTGGAGAATACAATGTAGCACGTATTTGATGCTCCTGCTGCCCCATACAGCTACATTGTTGCCAATGACATCTTTGTTGGTGCCGCAACAGAGACAGGAATCTGCGCTGTCTATCCTGTACAAGGAGAGTGCCGATTCCACCTGTGACGCCATTTTTAGGAAAAAAACAAGGCAGCTCCAGGTCTCCGGAGTGGTGTTTTTCCACCTTCTCATAATCTAATGTTCCTACTATAGTCATATATCAACCCCATTGTCATTTCTCAACCTATTTTGTCCTGAGAGACCTTTGAAATTATTTGCAAGCCTCAATGAACCCCTAATAAAAACAATTTTTTGGGGAGCAGTGGGGAAAAAAAGCTTCTTAAATTGGTGGCCAGTGGAAAGAATGTCCTCCTACAGTGGTGGCAGGATTTAAAGAGACCTAAAAACAAAATTGGAGTCGTGCAGCTGGCTCTACCAACCAGAACTATGTAGGCACCATCAACTGAGAAGTCAATCAACCACAGTTTAGGGAACCCATAGTAATGCCTGAAAGAACCCTGAGGTTGCATGGAGAATGACTAGTCTAGCACCATTTTTTGGGGGAAACTAATTTACCTAATAGTTTTTTGACGTGGAATGAAACCAGTATTTCTGGAGGAACATCAAAGCTAACGTCTTGGCTCAGATTGGAACTTTGGTCCCCAACACTAAAATGCTAAATATTATGCCAATTCTGTAATAGAAGGCTTCCATGCAAAACCCCAGTTGGCCAGTGGCAACTATTACTTTTAAAAATTGCTCACCTGGACCCTATGATATGATAGTTTCGGGTTGGCAAGGTAAACATTGGGTTTTTAAATGACACGATACTGCCTTTGACAGTCATTAGCCACTGGGAAAGCAAGATTGGGTGTTTAACTTTTACATTTTCCCAGTACACAGGTATTTCAGCCTACAATGGTGTTGGTACAGCAAACAACAAGGAGCTGGAAAGAAAGGGGCAGGGGTAGCAAAAAGTTGGGGTGGCCATGGGTCAGGCTAGAACTGCTCGTGGCCATTGAAGATGGTGCACTACCCGGACCCTTTGGTACTTGTTGCCCCAGCATTTCACACTGGGAGCAATGATTAATAAATGGGTGATAGCAGTAGCTTTAGTCTCATGTTACATGTCCCCAGTCTCCTACTGTCTTCTACAGCATTGCACAGGTCTCTATCCAAGCCTTTAGCATCTCTACAATCTCTGACCATCATTTCCTCGAGTGCAGGGTTTCCTGGGCATTTTAACCTAAAGGAACCCTTGATATAATTTCAAGATCTTAGAAAATCCATGTTAAAATGAAGGGGCCCATACTAAAAATGTCTCTGTTGGTGGTTATTGAGAAAAATGTGGTGGTCAGAATGTTGCCTTTACAGAAAGCTAAAATGATCATTGGTGTCACTGGCTATTCCAAGTGAAGTTGGACCCCAAAATAGGCAGGCAAAACTAGGAAGGATATCAATCAGCAAGAACTCAAGGAGCCCCCAATCAACTACCATAGGGTACAACTGAACCCTGGTTGAAATATTGCATGGGAGGTTATCACGAAGTGAGCGTTTCAAGGAACCGGTCACTTTGCCCACCATTGTGCAACAATGCTAACCTGATATGTAGGTCATCAGAGGAAGGAATATTTTTTACATTAAATACAATAATCAAATTGTAACAAGTAGTGATTAATGATAACTCAAAATGTCTGAAATCCTTTAACACCCATTCATTGATTTGTTTTTATTAGGCAAGGCTTGGCACCTCATCCACCTTCAGCTCACAGTCACTGATGTCAATGATGAGACGCCACAGTGGACGATGGAGCCCTTTCCGTACTTGGCGGCCGTGTCCCCTCTGGCTCCAGCCGGGACCCATGTTTATAGATTACACGCAGTTGACAAGGATGAAGGACCAAATGGAGAAGTGGAATACTCTCTTCTGGAAGGTAATGGACCGTGGCATCATGCTGATGGAGTGCACATGTCATGTACAAGCCAAGCATGGAAATCTTCAATGGATCAGAGCAGCTGGGATTTCTATTTTTCCGATCTTTTGGGGTTGTCCTCTTAGTAGTAACATGGTAATATTGACACTAAAGAGAGGCTTGGGTTATATCTGTTGGAGGGTATGGGATTTTTCTATGGTAGTGGGAGGCTGCTATTAACCAAGAAGTAAAGCGCTGGGATGTTTCCAAGATGGCACTGGTTTCAGAGTGCATAGAGGGTTGCATAGACCACAGTGGTTTAGATCACAAGTCCAATGGAGGGACAACTGTCCAAAAGAAGATTTACCCTCAATTTCAAGAGATCTCTTGTTACTTTATTGTATCACCAGGACAAGAAGCAAAGGCCAGTCTTCACAGTGGGACATAAATTGAGGCCACAGGTGTAACAGGTGCAGCC
The DNA here is from genome assembly GCF_032062135.1 of Pyxicephalus adspersus. NCBI lineage: Eukaryota > Metazoa > Chordata > Amphibia > Anura > Pyxicephalidae > Pyxicephalus > Pyxicephalus adspersus. Next base: position 7,506,748 of record NC_092866.1, on the reverse strand, counting down.
CTTTCAACTTTCTGATCTCTTTTGGGTTTAAAGTGGAACCGTAGCATAGTTGGGGTTCCGCTGGTGGTTGCCTTGCTCTAAAATATACAAGTAAAACTTATCTCCAACCAAATAGTACCACCCACACCTTTATTTAACTGAACATTGGTTACGCAACATTTACTTGCCTAAATCTGGCATCCTGGTTCCATAGTAACATCATTCATGGGCTAATCCAGACTTGCAGATGTAGTTCCCAAGGGTCCTCTTGTTCAGACATTGTCACCTGTTTTCTGTCTTCCTCCCAAAAGGACCCTGCTGCTTGACAGCCAATTGGAAGTGTGCATGTAGCTCAGGCAGCAATCTGCTTTAATAGGTGGTGTATAATATCTTTGTAATTTTTTCATACAGGTGGAGGGGAAAAGTTTGTGGTGGACAGGAGCTCCGGCTGGATACTGACCACAGACAATACCCTGGAGGAGGATGTGGAGTATCTGCTGACTGTAGAAGCCACTGATAAACCTGGAAGGAAGAGTCCTGCGGTCACGGTGTCTGTGTTTGCTGGTATCAGACCTCCACAGTTTAAAAATGCTTCATATACTGTCTACGTTCCAGAAAACACACCAGCAGGACATGTGTAAGTCTTGTAAGCATGTATATAGCCATGATTCATTGACCATGTTTCTCCAGTCTTGATGCCCACATCTGCCTGTGCGGAGAGTGGAGGTCCAGCAGATCCACCCACTACAGGCTGCCTATTGAAAATAACACGGGGCAGATACAAGACCACTCATCTTCCACAAAGAGACAAAGCAGCAGAAACTGGTCTTTAATTATTATACATTGTGTTGATGCAATGATGGCATGTATTTAGCTAATTTACTCAGTTGGGTCTTAATGAAATGTTCCTTATTCTAGACTGGGTACAGTGTCAGCGCTGTCCCACCAGAACAAGACATTGAGCTACAGTTTGGTTTCAAACCCTCACAACTTGTTCAGTATTCACCACCTGAATGGAGAGATATCGATGACAAAAAGTATGGACTATGAGACTGAACCCCATCAGTTTCTGCTCCTGGTGAGAGCGAACGAAGACCACCAATCGCTGGCCAGCACTGCCGAGGTACGCAAGCCGTGTTTCATGTGCACACAATTCCATTGGCTTTCTACATAGCTTTATGATTTGTACTCTTCCATCATTCCCATCCAATATCTCTTTATTTCCCCTCTGTTATCATTTTTGGAGGTTTTACCAGCACTGATGAATGATATGGGTTCTGCTAGAGAGATGATTGGAGTGATTTTATCAAAACTGATTTCATAGTGAAATATTCAGTTTTGTCTTTGCAAAAAGTTAGAGGAATTTCGCTTAAATTAGGTAAAACGTATTTGGAGGAAAAAAAACATTAGGGTTAGCATAAGGGTTAAAGTTAGGGTTAGCATTCATTAGGGTTAGTGTTAGCATTGGGGTTAATGTTAGGATTAGTGTTAGGGTTACCATTAGGGTTAGTGTTAGCATTGGGGTTATTGTTAGGGTTACCTTTAGGGTTAGTGTTAGCATTGGGGTTATTGTTAGGGTTACCTTTAGGGTTAGTCATTGGGGTTATTGTTAGGGTTACCTTTAGGGTTAGTGTTAGCATTGGGGTTATTGTTAGGGTTACCTTTAGGGTTAGTGTTAGCATTGGGGTTAATGTTAGGGTTACCGTTAGTGTTAGGTTTCCTTGGTTCTCTCAATATCTATCAACATGTTATCAGCTAGGATGCCGCCACTTTTAGCACAGGTCCTTGTTAGTTGAAAGGAGCCCCTGTATCTCCAATGACCCAATAAGACCTCATCCTCATCAAAATGAATAAAAACCACATTTCCTGTGCCAATAGGCTTTTCTTTACATCAGAGCTGCTGCTCTCCCTATGCAAGTCTATGGCAGTGCAAAAACAGGATAAACTTAGAAGAAGAAAGTAAAAGGTTGGTGTCAGTGACTTGAGAGTAGTCCATAAAGCTAGCAGAAGGTGGGCCAGTGACACAAGGTCTGTAGAGCTTTGCAACATGTTGTCACATTTTTTGTGCTATGCTCTGCAAAAAGAAACTGTTCATTGTTTTAAAATTCAATTGACGGACCATACAATTCTTACACAGCAAAGTTGTCCTTTGAGTCACTCAGCTCTTTCCAGAAACCCGGCCAGACTGTGACAATGCCGGGGCCTTGTAGTTTCTGGCACGTACACGCACGGAGGGAGCCGCTTTATGACCCTATCACAGCCCTGACGTGCAAGCAGATGCTTTATCGCCCTGTTTGCTGGCGGCAGGCGAGCTCTGATTCATTTTTATATCAAGATATTAGTGTCCGGTTTATTGCGCTCTGCTGGAGCTCTTCCGCATTTAATGGAAATGTCTCACAGGTTGCGGTGGTGATTACGGACGTAAATGATTGCGCCCCCGAATTTCAGCAGACGATCTACAGCAAGGAAGGTGTCCCTGAGACCGTGCCGCCGACTTCCACCCTGCTGCAAGGTTAGTAACATCTGGCTGAGCTAATGAGTAGCCATAAATTCTACCACAAAGACCTGCGCAGAAAAACACGACTTAGATATCCGCAAGGATCAAAAAAGTACAAGAAAAGCCTCTGTGCTGTCTACATACATAGAGACATGGATATAATTATGTTATATATCCAATAAAATAAATATAATAAAATATAAGTGTATATATATATATATATATATATATATACATATATTTATATACACTATTATAGATATATACATATATAAAATAACGTAAAAATAAAAATTCTGGGCATCGAGTGACACTTTGGCTTCATTACTTTCCAAGCAACTGACTAGTACAAAACAAATAAATTGCTAAATGCTTGAAGTACTGAACTCCCAGGAAATGAGCATTTTCTAGATGGTGCCATCAATTGCAGGTTCTGGCTTTCTTTTATGACAGGTATTCTTTAAAGTGAACCTGTGCCAACCTGTGACCTAATTCGACTGCTTAGAAACATAAAATAGCTTTTGGCTTTGGGGATGTTTGTGGCTGTCCCCCCCTTTTACAAATGATGCCAGCAGTCAGTTTTTTGCTAAGCAGGGGTGGGCCCTTTGGTAAACTGAAATATCAGTCTAACACCAAAGTATGAACTCAGACTTAGCCTATTAACCAATCCTTAAACTAAACCTAACTCGCAACTCAAATGATAAACCCAATTACCCCCTGGGTTTACCCTCAACGTAATCCATAGTCCTAGATTTATTTAAAGTCTTGCCTATATCTGTAGCTTTAACCTCTATCTAGAGCCCAGCCCTAGCTTTAAACTCAACCTTACTCCCAAACCTAACCCAACTTACCCCCAACATTGGCATTACCCTAACCTACCCAAAATTTAGCCTTCACCCCTAGCTTTAACATCAACCTAGCACCCAACCCTAGCTTTAACATCAACCTAGCACCCAACCCCAGCTTAATTACAACCTTGCCGCCAACCCTAACATTAATTTCAAACAAGCCTCCAAACCTAGCTTTAACCTTAACCTAATCTAAACTTGAACCCTAAACTTCACTTACCCCCAACCCTTGCCTTTACTTCAGCCTAGCCACCAACCTTAACTTGAACTTTAGCCTAGCCCCGAACCCCAGGTTTACTTTAGCTTAGCCACCAACCCCAGCTTCAACTTCAACCTAACCTGCTACCCTCAGTCTAATTTCCCAATCTAATTCTACAGCAAAATATTGGCCATCATGTGTCCCTGACTTTGGGAACACGATGATATCTGTATGTGGGGTATCTTTGCCCTGGGTTAACATTACCTCCCTATTCACCTACAAAAAAAGTTTTGGCTTTACATGCACTTTAAGAACTTCTGTTCTAAAAGATAAAACCCAACATTATGACACGTTTCATCTTACACGGCTTCCACAGACAGCCAAGAACAAAGGAGTGCGAGTGTAGAGCTGAAATCAGCGTGTGCGCAGTAAATAACAATGGGATAATTATCCGGGCCCTCACACAAGCAGTCATTTTCCTGATAATGCTATGGTTTATCTATGTATCCTGTCCTCTAATTGTTCTCCTGCTAAAGCAATTATTTTCTTTCTTCTCTCTCCGCAGTCACGGCCACTGACTGTGACACTGGCGCTAACGGCGAGTACTCCTATTTCACGCTCAGCCCTGATTTCAGCATCTCTGAGCAGGGTGTCATTAGCCCAGCACGGGGCCTGGATTACGAGCGGCCTGGTCACCTATATGAGTTCGTCATCCTAGCCGTAGACCGTGGCGAGCCACCCAACACCGGGACGGCCACTGTCAGGATCCGGGTGTCCAATGTGAACGATGAAGCCCCCGAATTCTCCCAAGCAGTGTTAGTGATTATTCTCTATGTTTATTACACCTAGGAGGTGATTTGTGGGATGCACGAAATGTATTGCCACAAGGATGGCCTGAGATTATAGAACGATATCATAATCCTGAGAACCAAGAGTTTATTAATATATCTATGATCTATCTATCTATCCCTCTATCTATCTATCTATCTATCTATCTATCCCTCTATCTATCTATCTATCCCTCTATCTATCTATCTATCTATCTATCTATCTATCTATC